>NC_139512.1:355823004-355824683 GCF_947247035.1 Vipera ursinii | reverse complement strand
TCTAGTCCAGCTATGCGATGCTTGCTTGCTCTCTGTTCTCTCTTCTGCTAGCTTACAATCCAGGCATGGAGGCCTACATGCCAAGTAATTCTTTCTCTCTAATCTACGTTGAATAAAGCTTTATATGATTGCATCTCTGCGTTCTGCCTTTCACTTGGAAGCACCTTAACGATCCATCGACCTCGTGAGACCAGTTCACACACCAGTGGGAGCAAAGATGCCTCTTTGCTGCCATCTGATGACCTTTTGGGGAACTGCCATGGCTGGCACACAAACATCTTAACAATTCCCCTTCTTATTTATTTATTTATTTATTTATTTATTTATTTATTTATTTATTTATTTATTTATTTATTTATTTATTTATTTATTTTTAATAAACATTTCTATACCGCCCTTCTCCCAAAAGGACTCAGGGCGGTGAACAGGGCAATAGAATAAAAAATACAAATTACAAAGTTAAAACTAGATTAAATAAGTGCCCACATACTAAAATACATCTTTAAAACCCCAATAAAATAACAATAGCAAACCCCCCCCCCAATCCCTCATCAGGCCAGGCCAGCTTGTTCAAAAAAGTATGTTTTTAGCTCGCGGCGAAAGGAGCGAAGGTCGGGCGCCGTCCGGAGCTCAACCGGTAGCTGATTCCATAGCTCCGGGGCGCCCACAGAGAAGGCCCTGCCCCTGGGGGCCACCAGCTGGCATTCTCTGACCGGTGGCACCCTGAGGAGGCCCTCTCTGTGGGAACGCATAGGACGATGGGAAGATGACGCCGGCAGCAGGTGTTCCCTCAGGTACTCTGGACCCCTGCCATGTAGGGCTTTGAATACCATTACTAGTACCTTGAATTTTACAAGAGCCTTGGTGGAGCAGTGGGCTAATGCCTCCTTAAGTAACACCAGCTGCCTGCAATTAGTGCAGGTTCGCATTCCACCAGGCTCAAGGTTGACTCAGCCTTCCATCCTTCCGAGGTCGGTAAAATGAGGACCCAGATTGTTGGGGGCAATAAGCTGACTTTGTAATAATGCCGCTTGGGGTGTGTGTGAAAGCCCTAATAAGCAGGCATATACATAGAATGAAGGCTACTGCTAAGCTTGTAAAGCCGCCCTGAGTCTTCGGAGAAGGGCGGGATATAAATGGGATTAAAATAAAATAAAATAAAATAAATTCTTGCCAGCCAATGACAGAGACCGGTGACTGTGAGTGAGGGGGCCAGCAGGCGAGCAGCCGCTTGTGTACCAAGGGAGCCTGTGGCGCCAACCGTCTCTTTTTTCCCTACAGACGATCTGCCCCTGGCAACCGCCGGCCGGAGAGCCTCCAGCGAGTTCCTGATCTGCGGAGGGTAAGGGACATCGCTGCTGGGTGTGTGTGTGTGTGTGTGTGTGTGCGTGCGTGGGTGTGTGTCGTTCATTTTTTTGGGGGGGGGAGTGTTGCCTTTTTTTTCTCCTGACGGCCCCCAAAATTAACCGAAGCCTGAAATAGCCTTCAGAATCGCTTCCCTTTTTTTAAAAAAAAAATCGTCGGTGTCCCCTTTAGTATTAGTATTTATTATATTTGTATACCGCCCTTCTCCCGAAGGACTCAGGGCGGTGAACAGGGCACATATAAAAATACAGAATACAAAAATTAAAAAAGAATTAAATAGGAGCCCGAGCTAAAACAATAGATGGTAATAAAAA
>NC_139512.1:355618004-355818004 GCF_947247035.1 Vipera ursinii | reverse complement strand
GCATAGCTGGCTCAGGAATTCTGGGAGTTGAAGTCCACGAGTCATAAAAGAGCCGAGGTTGCCGACCCCTGCCCTAGGCAACCTTCCCCAGCCGCTTTCCGGCAGTCGGGAGTTAACGGGGGCAAGCTGGAGTCCCTTAACGGCCCTGCGATTCACTTAACAACTGCAGGGATTTGCTTAATGCTTGGGGCCAAAAAAAAAGGGGGGGAGGGGAAATTGGGTGCGAGTCACTTAACAAACTCCTCGCTTAGCCATGGATTCTGATTCCAGTTGGGGCCCTCTAGGTGGAGGACTTGCCTCTCTGATGGTAGACCCAGAATTTTGTTTTTATTTTATTTTATTTTTTATTCATTTCTAAGCAAAATTTCTCTGGACTGAAATGGATGGGCTGTTCAGAATCTTGCCTTGTTAAACAGAAATGTGCTTTCAGAAGATTGATTTTTATCTAGAGACAGACAGACAGACAGACAAATAGATAGATACATAGATTGATACATAGAGATAAATAGGCAAGATAGATAATATAGAGAAAGATAGCTTGATTGGTAGATAGAGATAGATAAAGATACATATAGAGAGGTGATAGAGAGAGAGATGAGAAGAGAGGATAGATAAGATAAATGGACAAGATAGATAATATTTATTTATTTATTTATTTATTTATTTATTTATTTATTTATTTATTTATTTATTTATTTATTTATTTTTGGGACTTGTATGCCGCCCTATCTCCCAAAGGACTCAGTGCAGCTAACAACAATAAAAAATAATATAGAGAAAGTAGTTTGATAGAGATAGATAAAGATGGATACATATAGAGAGGTGATAGAGGTAGGTAGGTAGAGGTAGATAGGTAAATAGAAATTATATATATATATAGAGAGAGAGAGATTAGAGAGAGATAAAGATAGAGAGAGATACATAGATAGAGGTAAATAGGCAAGATAGATAATATAGAGAAAGATAGCTTGATTGGTAGATAGAGATAGATAAAGATAGATACATATAGAGAGATGATAGAAATGAGATAGATAGATATATAGATAGATAGAGAGATAGATATAGATAAGAGATTAGAGAGAGATAAGATAAATGGACAAGATAGATAATATAAAAGATTGATTGATAAAGATAGATACATATAGAAAGGTGATAGAGATGAGATAGATAGATATAGATAGATGGATTAGATAGGTAGAGATAGAGATAGATAGATAGATAGATAGATAGATAGATAGATAGATAGATAGATAGATAGATAGATAGATAGATAGATAGATAGATAATTTGCTACACCGCCCATCTCACCTGTGTGACTCTGGGCAGTTTACCATTAGGGGGAGGGCTTTAGGGTGACTTGTTTTCGGTAAAATTCTAGTTTGGGTACCTGCGTGACCTCAAGTCTCATTGAAATTGTCCTTTACATCTTGCCCACCTCAGAAGATTGTGGTGAGCACAGAATTGGGAGAAACCAGTCCCTTTTTTAATTTATTGTTTGTGCTTCCAAGACCACCCACTCGCCAGCAAGTCTGGATTAAAAGCAATGAGTTAAAGGCAGACTCGTGGCGTGTGTGTGTGTGTGTGTGTGTGTGTGTGTGTGTGTGAGAGAGAGAGAGAGAGAGAGAGAGAGAGAGAGAGAGAATGGATCCAATTATATCCTTCTGTCTCAGGAGCGGATTGTGGCCTCACCCTGATCCACTATCTGTATGAAGACCCAGGGCTTTTTTTCTGCCATAAAGGGCAACAAAACTTGGGGGTTGGGGTTGGGGCGGGGGGCTGCGTGACTGTTCCAAAGGGCAGGCACTGCCATATAAACCTCCTCCTCTGAATAAGGGCAAAATGTTTTAATTCTATTTTTGTATGTATTCATTTATGACTTATTTCTCTGTCTCCCACCTTTATTATTTTATAAATAACTCAAGACAGCAAACATATAAGTCTCAGTGCTATTGCTATAGCCAATACTCCCTCCTCCTCCTCCTCTTCCCCACGGCAACTACCCTATGAGGTGGGCTGGGCTAAGTCACCCAATCAGCTTTCATGCCTAAGGTGGGACTAGAACTCACTGTCTCCTGGTGATTGGCCCAAAGTCCCACAGCCGGCTTTCATGCCTAAGGCGGGACTAGAATTCACCGTCTCCTGGTGATTGGCTTAAAGTCACCCAGCCACCTTTCATGCCTAAGGGAGGACTAGAACTCACAGTCTCCTGGTGATTGGCTTAAAGTCACCCAGCCACCTTTCATGCCTAAGGCGGGACTAGAACTCACCGTCTCCTGGTGATTGGCTTAAAGTCACCCAGCCGGCTTTCGTGCCTAAGGCGGGACTGGAACTCACCGTCTCCTGGTGATTGGCCCAAAGTCTCCCAGCCGGCTTTCATGCCTAAGGCGGAACTAGAACTCACCGTCTCCTGGTGATTGGCCCAAAGTCACCCAGCCACCTTACATGCCTAAGGCAGGACTAGAACTCACAGTCTCCTGGTGATTGGCTTAAAGTCACCCAGCCACCTTTCATGCCTAAGGCGGGACTAGAACTCACCGTCTCCTGGTGATTGGCTTAAAGTCACCCAGCCGGCTTTCGTGCCTAAGGCGGGACTGGAACTCACCGTCTCCTGGTGATTGGCCCAAAGTCTCCCAGCCGGCTTTCATGCCTAAGGCGGAACTAGAACTCACCGTCTCCTGGTGATTGGCCCAAAGTCACCCAGCCGGCTTTCATGCCTAAGGCGGGACTAGAACTCACCGTCTCCTGGTGATTGGCCCAAAGTCACCCAGCCGGCTTTCATGCCTAAGGCGGGACTAGAACTCACCGTCTCCTGGTAATTGGCTTAAAGTCACCCAGCCACCTTTCATGCCTAAAGCGGGACTAGAACTCACCGTCTCCTGGTGATTGGTCCACAGTCACCCAGTTGGATTTCATGCCTAAGGCGGGACTAGAACTCACAGTTGCCTGGTGATTGGTCCACAGTTACCCAGCTGGTTTTCATGGCTAAGACAGGACTTGAACTTAAGCTCGCCTTCTTCCTAGCCTGGTGCCTTAACCGTTAGACCAAACTGGCTCTTTGTGTGTGTGTTTGTGTGGGCTGGTATCTGTATTCCTGCCTACATTTAGATATATATGTAATTATATTTGTATATACAAATATACATGTAGATATATATAATTATACGCATACGTACAAACATACCCGATGCAAATGAGGAAACGCTCCTGAAATTGAATATCAAACATTGCAAGGTTGCGCCCCTCTCGGGATGTTGCCAAGTGGGCAGTCATTTAAATCGAGCAATAAATAACATTTTTGCACTAGGTCAGGGGTAGGTAAACTCGGCTCTTGTATGACTCATGGACTTCAACTCCCAGAATTCCTGAGCCAGCTTGGCTGGCTTGGCTGGCTCAGAAATTCTGGGAGTTGAAGTCCATGAGTCATAAAAGAGCCGAGGTTGCCTACCCCTGCACTAGGTTATCTCCTGGGTACATTAGCTAGTTATGCTACTTTTCTTTTATTAGACCCTTTCTCTTCTGCTTTTAGATCCGGGGCGGTGCGGCGGTCCAATACCAGCCCTTTGGGCTTCCTGAAGACCGGCTCCAGCTCTCCAGTGCCGGCTGACACTGCCCAGACGGTTGGGAGGAGGCTGTCCACGGGCTCTTCGAGGCCGTATTCCCCTTCACCACTAGGTGAGCCCCAACACAGCACAGGCCAAAATCGCGATTTAAAACCCAGGCAACCTGTTTGGCTTCGGATAACCAAAATTAATACTAGGACCAGGGGTGGGGAACCTTGGCCCTTTTATGACTCGTGGACTTCAACTCCCAGAATTCCTGAGCCAGCAAGGGGAACTATGTCGTTTTTATGACTCGTGGACTTCAACTCCCAGAATTCCTCAGTCAGCATGGGGGAACTATGGGCCCTTTATGACTCATGGACTTCAACTCCCAGAATTCCTCAGTCAGCATGGGGGAACTATGTGCCCTTTATGACTCATGGACGTCAACTCCCAGAATTCCTGAGCCAGCATGAGGAACTATGGCCTTTTTATGACTCGTGGACTTCAACTCCCAGAATTCCTGAGCCAGCAAGGGGAACTATGGCCTTTTTATGACTCGTGGACTTCAACTCCCAGAATTCCTCAGTCAGCAAGGGGAACTATGGCCTTTTTATGACTCGTGGACTTCAACTCCCAGAATTCCTCAGTCAGCATGGGGGGAACTATGGGCCCTTTATGACTCATGGACGTCAACTCCCAGAATTCCTGAGCCAGCATGAGGAACTATGGCCTTTTTATGACTCATGGACTTCAACTCCCAGAATTCCTGAGCCAGCATGGGGGAACTATGGCCTTTTTATGACTCGTGGACTTCAACTCCCAGAATTCCTCAGCCAGCCATGCTGTGGAGAAAGGGAAAGGTTTCCAAGCTGAGCCATGCTGGCTGAGGAATTCTGGGAGTTGAAGTCCACAAGTCATAAAGGAGCCAAGGTTCCCCACCCCTGTACTAGACCAACAATCAAGCAAAAAAAAAAAGGTGACTTAAGAACAGTCCTCACACTTAACAACCATTGTTGCGTCCTTGCGGTCATTTGATCACAGTTCTGGCACTTGGTAACTGGCCCGTATTTATGACGGTTCCAGTGCCCCAGGGTTATGTCCAAGCTACCGTATTTATCGGCGTATAACACGCACTTTTTCTTCCTGAAAATAGGGGGCAAATGATGTGTGCGTGTTATACGCCGATATACAAGGAGTGCAGAATTATTAGGCAAATGAGTGTTTTGACCACATCATCCTCTTTATGCATGTTGTCTTACTCCAAGCTGTATAGGCTCGAAAGCCTACTACCAATTAAGCATATTAGGTGATGTGCATCTCTGTAATGAGAAGGGGTGTGGTCTAATGACATCAACACCCTGTATCAGGTGTGCATAATTATTAGGCAACTTCCTTTCCTTTGGCAAAATGGGTCAAAAGAAGGACTTGACAGGCTCAGGAAAGTCAAAAATAGTGAGATATCTTGCAGAGGGATGCAGCACTCTTAAAATTGCAAAGCTTCTGAAGCGTGATCATCGAACAATCAAGCGTTTCATTCCAAATAGTCAACAGGGTCGCAAGAAGCGTGTGGAGAAACCAAGGCGCAAAATAACTGCCCATGAACTGAGAAAAGTCAAGCGTGCAGCTGCCAAGATGCCACTTGCCACCAGTTTGGCCATATTTCAGAGCTGCAACATCACTGGAGTGCCCAAAAGCACAAGGTGTGCAATACTCAGAGACATGGCCAAGGTAAGAAAGGCTGAAAGACGACCACCACTGAACAAGACACACAAGCTGAAACGTCAAGACTGGGCCAAGAAATATCTCAAGACTGATTTTTCTAAGGTTTTATGGACTGATGAAATGAGAGTGAGTCTTGATGGGCCAGATGGATGGGCCCGTGGCTGGATTGGTAAAGGGCAGAGAGCTCCAGTCCGACTCAGACGCCAGCAAGGTGGAGGTGGAGTACTGGTTTGGGCTGGTATCATCAAAGATGAGCTTGTGGGGCCTTTTCGGGTTGAGGATGGAGTCAAGCTCAACTCCCAGTCCTACTGCCAGTTTCTGGAAGACACCTTCTTCAAGCAGTGGTACAGGAAGAAGTCTGCATCCTTCAAGAAAAACATGATTTTCATGCAGGACAATGCTCCATCACACGCGTCCAAGTACTCCACAGCGTGGCTGGCAAGAAAGGGTATAAAAGAAGGAAATCTAATGACATGGCCTCCTTGTTCACCTGATCTGAACCCCATTGAGAACCTGTGGTCCATCATCAAATGTGAGATTTACAAGGAGGGAAAACAGTACACCTCTCTGAACAGTGTCTGGGAGGCTGTGGTTGCTGCTGCACGCAATGTTGATGGTGAACAGATCAAAACACTGACAGAATCCATGGATGGCAGGCTTTTGAGTGTCCTTGCAAAGAAAGGTGGCTATATTGGTCACTGATTTGTTTTTGTTATGTTTTTGAATGTCAGAAATGTATATTTGTGAATGTTGAGATGTTATATTGGTTTCACTGGTAAAAATAAATAATTGAAATGGGTATATATTTGTTTTTTGTTAAGTTGCCTAATAATTATGCACAGTAATAGTCACCTGCACACACAGATATCCCCCTAAAATAGCTATAACTAAAAACAAACTAAAAACTACTTCCAAAAATATTCAGCTTTGATATTAATGAGTTTTTTGGGTTCATTGAGAACATGGTTGTTGTTCAATAATAAAATTAATCCTCAAAAATACAACTTGCCTAATAATTCTGCACTCCCTGTAATGTTAATGACCCATAGTTATTTATTTGAAATTTAAGTTTTTTTCCTGAAATTTCCTTTTTAAAATGAGGTGCGTGTTATACGCCGGTGCGTGTTATACGCCGATAAATACGGTATTTGCGTCCTTCCCTTGGGGCTTTCTACTAGTGGTGAGGAAAGCTGGATTCTCATGACAGCCAGGTGATTCGTTCAACAACCATGGCAAAAGAATTCCGGTTCTAAACTGAGGACCCACCTGCACAGATGTGGTGACATCTTGTGGTCTTTTACGGAAACAAAATGCAAATGGCTTTCTCGTTTCGAAGAGGAAGTAAAAAAAAAAGGAAAAATTAGCTGCTATGGTGGGATCTCGCAGTTTTTTAAAACGGTTTGATGTTTGCTTGTTTGTGTCAGAAGCACCATAGTTAAAACGAGGCAGACCGCGTGACGCAAAATTTAAAATACCAAATACAAGATGGAAGCATGCACAAATTAAACAGCTCTTGCCCAGAGAGTAGCAACAATTGCGTTCTGTCGCGCTGCCGTGAGGTCCTCAGATGTACGCTGATCGGGACCCAAAGGGCAGAGATATACATGTGCGTGGTTGTCTGCGTGTCACCGCAATCGCAAAGGGAAGAAGCCACCAGATAGCCCTGTTTGTTCAGAGTGCCTCTGGATCTTCTTCTGCCCGGGCGCAGTCTGCAGGTAGTCCTCGACGTACGGCCCACAATTCAGCCCCAAAATTTCCGTTGCTAAGTGAGACGTGTGTTAAGTGAGTTTTGCCCCCTTTTAGGACCTTTGTTCCGTTAATAACACGGTTGTTAAGTGAATCTGGCTTCCCCCATTGACTTTGGTTGTCAGAAAGTCACAAAAAAGGGTTTCACGTGACCTGGGGGCCCTGCGGCCGTCGTAAATTCATGCCAGTTGCCCGTCTAAATTTTGATCTCTTGACCCTGAATGCTGTAAGGGTCATAAGTGTGAAAAACCGTCCCAAGTCACTTTTTTCAGAGCCCTTGAAATTTCATACAGTCATTAAGAGAACTAAGAACTAAGGAGGAATTTCCTGACAGTTAGAACAATTAACCAGGGGAACAACCTGCCTCCAGAAGCTGCGAATGCTCCAACACTGGAAGTTTTTAAGAAGAGACCGGACAGCCATTTGTCTGAAACGGTAGAGGGTTTCCTGCCTGAGCAGGGGGTTGGACTAGATGACCTCCAAGGTCCCTTCCAACTTTAACTATTATGATTATGACTAAGCAAATGGTTGTAAGTCAAGGACTAGCTGTATAGTGTTTACAGTAAGCAGTCATGGTGGGCTATGACTGGGGAGACGGTGGTTCAAACTTATTTTTTACAAACTTGTAAGGTGATTTTGAATCAGATTTTCTTCTGATTTTACTATTTCCTTTCCTCTCTCTCTCTCTCACTCCGCCACCAGTTGGTACCATACCTGAACAACTTGGGCATTGCTGTTGCGGGCAGCTGCAGGGCCACGAAATAAGGGGCCGAAGCTCTTCAGGTGAGCAGTTTCTCCTTTTTGTCCCCTTCCCCTCCCCCCCCATCCGATTTTTAAGGGAGGGGTTTACAGGAGTAAAAGTACAAAGCCTCAAACAGCCCAGGGATTGTGAAGTCTTCCCACCCAGTTCAGGAGGCTGGTGGAGATAATTCAAATAACTGAAGAGGGCGAGGAACAGTTAGATTACAGGTTAATTCTGCTCCGGGTCTCCAAGCATTTGCACTCCATTTTTTGTGAAAGACGGAAGGGATGGAAAATATCTCCAAGGCTTTTAGCAACCAAATTATGGTACGTCCGCCAGTGTATGTGAGAAAGAGAGAGAGATGATACGAGATATAGAGGGGAGGGAGAGAGAGAGAGAGAGAGAGAGATGAGAAAAATGAAAAACGATGTATGTATGGATAGATAGATGATGGATAGAGAGAGATGAGGAAAAATGGATGAGAGATGCAGGGATGAGAGATGGGGGGGATAGATGGATGAGAGATAGATAATGGAGAGAGATGAGAAAGATGTAAAAGGATGGATGGATGGATGGATGGATGGATGGATGGATGGATGGATGGAAGAGCTGAATGGATAAGAGATGAGAATGGATGGATGGATAGATGATAGGTAGAGATAGATAGATAGATAGATAGATAGATAGATAGATAGATAGATAGATAGATGATAGATAGATAGATAGGAGATAGATTAGAAGGAAGATAGATAAGAGATTAGATAGAAGGAAGATAGATAGATAGACAGACAGAGACAGACAGACATAGATAAGAGATAACATAGATAGACAGATTAGAGATAGAGATTGGTGGATAGATGATGGATAGAGAGATGAGTAAGATGAAAATGGATGAGAAATGCAAGGATGAGAGATGGGATGGATGGATGAGAGATAGATAATGGAGAGAGATGAGAAAGATGTAAAAGGATGGATGGATGGATGGATGGATGGATGGATGGATGGATGGATGGGAGAGCTGAATGGATAAAAGAGATGAGAATGGATGGATGGATGGATGGATGGATAGATGATAGGTAGATATAGACAGATAGATAGATAGATAGATAGATAGATAGATAGATAGATAGATAGTAGATAGAAGATAGATAGAGAAGAGAAGATGATGGATGGATAGAGAGATGAGAAAGATGAAAAATGGATGAGAGATGCAAGGATGAGAGATGGGATAGATGGATGGATGAGAGATAGATGATGGAGAAAGATGTAAAAGGATGGATGGATGGATGGATGGGAGAGCTGAATGGATAAAGATGAGAATTGATGGATGCATAGATGATAGGGAGATAGATAGATAGTAGATAGAAGATAGAGAAGAGAGAGAGAGAGAAGAGAAGATGATGGATGGATAGACAGATGAGAGAGTTCTATCTATAGGTAGGTAGAGACTGACTGACTGCAGCTAGGTAGCCAAACCCTACAAGAACAGGGCTTCTCTAGGCATTCCACCTCTTGTCTCTCTACGACTGAAGTGCATAGAAGCATTTGAGAGAGGGTGATCTGTAAACATTGGCATGGGATCCTGGAGATCTCTTTTCTTGCCTGAACGCATCTCTCTGGGTGCACATGTGCTCCGATGCTGGTCAGAGGCTTTTTGTGAGCCCCTTTAGAAGGGCTTGTGAGGACAAGCCGCTGCTGTCACCCCAGTTGACCTGCGAGGGCTTTGTTGTTGTCTTTTGTGTGTGTGTGTGTGTGTGTGTGAAGCTGATGAAAGCCCTCCTTTTAGCCACTTGGGTGAACTGGGATGACCAGAGCTTTCTCTTTTTTTGTTTTGGCCTCCTTCACTCCCTCAAGGGGTGGATAGTTTTTTTTTTCTTTCTAATCACATTCATTCTGCCTTTGTTGACCAGGTGGTTTGAAAAGAACGGGCTGGTACGACTGGCGGGTTGGAATGACTCTCCTGTCCATGATCCCCAGCCAGTAAAGTTGAAAGACAATTAGCTTAAATATAACAAAGAACGGTTGGAAGAATTGGGTCTGTCTAGTCCAGGGGTAGGCAACCTCGGCTCTTTTATGACTCATGGACTTCAACTCCCAGAATTCCTGAGCCAGCTATGCTGGCTCAGGAATTCTAGGAGTTGAAGTCCATGAGTCATAAAAGAGCCGAGGTTGCCTACCCCTGGTCTAGTCTAATGAATAAAGGGACGCGGTGGCTCAGTGGGTTAGGACACTGAGCTTGTCAATCAGGTCGGCAGTTTGGCGGGTCGAATCCCGAGTGCCGCGTAACAGAGTGAGCGCCTGTTACTCGTCCCAGCTTCTGCCACCCTAGCAGTTCAAAAGCACGTAAAAATGCAAGTAGGAAAATAGGGACCACTACGGTGGGAAGGTAACAGCGTTCCGTGCGCCTTTGGCGTCTAGTCACGCCGGCCACATGACCACGGAGACGTCCGCAGACAAGCGCTGGCTCTTCGGCTTTGAAACGGAGATGAGCACCGGCCCCTAGAGTTGGAAACGACTAGCACACATGTGCGGGGGAACCTTTACCTTTACCTTTTTAGTTTAATGAAAAGGAAGGACCAGGGGGTGACATGATAGCAGTCTCCCAGTATCTCAAGGGGCTGCCCCAAAGAAGAGGGAGTCAAGCTGTTCACCAAAGCTCCTGAAGGCAGGACAAGAAGCAACGGATGGAAACTCATCAAGGAGAGAAGCAACCTGGAACTAAGGAGAAATTAATTTCCTGACAGTGAGAACAATTAACCAGTGGAACAACCTGCCTCCAGAAGTTGTGGGTGCTCCAACGCTGGAACTTTTTAAGAAGACACTGCATAACCACGATACAGAGTCTCTGGCCTTAAGTAGGGGGCTGGACTCGAAAACCTGCAAGGTCCCTCCCAACCCTGTTAATTCTGATTTGTTCTGTTAATTCCAGTGCCTCCAAAAAGCACCTGTTCAAAGGAACTGCTTTTTTTTTTTAAAAAAAAAAAGCAGATCTGGGCAAGACAAATGTGTGTAGGTCTGTATGCGTTCCTCCCACAGGTCCGAAAAGAAAAGGGGAGACGTGATCTTAGTTTGCTTTTAGGGGTGTCTCAGCAGGGCTGAGATTTGGAGACATGAATTGCCACAAAAGCTAGTCTGGAAGACTAAAACCTCAGGTCAAGGGCAGAAGACAGTGCATTTTGAAATGTGGAACTTCAAGATGGCTGGACCTCAGCTCCCAGAATTCCCCAGCCATCACGCTCCCACAATTCTCATTGATCAGGATCTAATCCAACTAGATCAGAGGTTCTCAACCCTGGGAACTTTTTTAAGATGTGTGGACCAACTCCCAGCATGCTTTAACATGGCTGTACATCAGTTGCCAGGCTGGCTGGGGAATTCTGGGAACTGAAGTCCACTCCTCTTATAGTGTGCTAGCTGGGAATTCTGGAAGTGAAAGACCGCCCATCTTAAAGCATTCTGAATGGGGAATTCTGGGAGTTGAAGTCCACCCCTCTTAAAGCAGATTAGCTGAGAATTCTGGATCTTGAAGTTCACCCGTCTACAAGGATACTGTCTGGGGAATTCTGGGAGTTGAAGTCCACCCATCTTTAGGCAGATTAGCTGAGAATTCTGGATCTTGAAGTCCACCCATCTTCAAGGATTACTGGCTAGGGAATTCTGGGAGTTGAAGTCCACCCATCTTAAAGCAGGCTAGCTGAGAATTCTGGATCTTGAAGTCCACTCATCTTCAAGGATACCGGTTGGGGAATTCTGGGAGTTGAAGTCCACCCATCTTAAAGCTGGTCGGCTGGGGAATTCTGGGAGCAAAAGATCACCCCTCTTAAAGCTGCCAGGGTTGGGGGGAAAAAGCTGACGCAAGTCTGTTGCTCCCCAGATGCCCTGAATCCCATCCCGTTTCTGTTCCTCCCTGCCAGGTTCCTCGGCAATACAGTCGCAATCTCCACAGTCCCTCCTGTTGACCGGAGCTCGGCTACAAAGCACGCCCACCCTGACGGATATTTACCAGAACAAGCAGAAGCTCCGGAAGCAGCACTCGGATCCCATCTGCCCATCCTACACGGGCTGCAGCTATGGCCATTCACCCCAACCCCCACGGCCGGTCAGCCTGGGGACGTCACCCACCAAACACATGGGGTCATCTCCACGGAGCTCGGACTGGCTCTTCAAAACACCCCTGCCGACCATCATCGGATCTCCCACCAAGGTGAGTGTTAGAAGCCGCCGTGCGGAGAACCGGTTTAGTTTCGTGGTGAAGGCACCACCTGCAGGGGAACGTGAATTGTAGTCCACCCTTAGGTATGAACGCCGACTGGGTGACTTTGGCCCAGTCACCAGGAGACGGTGAGTTCTAGTCCTGCTTTAGGCATGAAACCAGCTGGGTGACTTTGGAGCCAATTATCAGGAGATTGTGAGTTCTAGTCCCACCTTTTGCATGAAAGCTGGCTACGTGACTTTGGGCCAATCACCAGGAGACGGTGAGTTCTAGTCCTGCCTTAGGCTTGAAAGCCGGCTGGGTGATTTGGGGCCAATTATCAGGAGATTGTGAGTTCGAGCCCCGCCTTATCCATGAAAGCTGGCTAGGTGACTTTGGGCCAAAGTCACCCAATTGGCTTTCAGGCTTAAGGCAGGACTAGAACTCACCCGTCTCCTGGTGATAGACTCAAAGTCACCCAATTGCCTTTCATGCTTTAGCTAGGACTAGAACTCACCGTCTCCTGGTGCTTGGCCCAAAGTCACCCCATTGCCTTGCATGCCTGAGGCAGGACTAGAACTCACCGTCCCCTGGTTTCTGCTTGAGAGATTAGACTGCAGCTGCCATGCCTAAAGATGAAGCAGGCAGATAAGCCAGAAGCCAAGCCTGCCTTGTCTAAAAGATCCCTTCAGGGGGTAGATAAGAAGGAAAGGAGTCATTAAGGAAACAAAGGAAGCAAAAAAAAAATCACAGGACCCAGACAAAAGAATTGGAAGCCTGAGCGCATGGGAAGCCCCTCCTGAAATCCCACCCAACAGTTCCCAGACTTGAGAATCCACAGGGCAAATGTAACTGCCAATCTTGAGAACAGACAAAGCAAGGACTCTTGAGGGAACAAAAGGGTTAGTGGCCCTTAGATCCAGACTTGGTGGCTTTTGCATCTCTGGCTCCTACCTGGCAGCCTGGTTGAGAAAGATGGGGGTAAGTGTGGACGAGCAGGTTTGTGTAGGTGGGGCAGAGCTAATGAAAGAGAATAACAGAGTGGGAAGGGACCTTGGAGGTCTTCTAGTCCAACCCCCTGCTTAGGCAGGAGACTCTAGTCTATACCATTTCAGACTAATGGCTGTCCAGCCTCTTCCTAAAAACTTCCAGTGTTGGAGCATTCACAGCTTCTGGAGGCAGGTGGTTCCCCTGGTTAATTGTTCTCACTTGTCTGGAAATTCGTCCTTAGTTCTAGGTTGCTTCTCTCCTTGGTTACTTTCCATCTGTTGCTTCTTGTCCTGCCTTCAAATGCTTTGGGGAAGAGCTTGACTGCCACTTCTTTGGGGCAGCCCCTGAGATACTGGAAGGCTGCTATCATTTCCCCCCTCGTCCTTCTCTTCTTTAAACTAGACATACCTCATTCCAGCAACTCATCCTTGTATGTTTTAGCCTCCAGTCCCCTGATCATCTTTGCTGCTCTTCTCTGCACTCTTTCCAGAGTCTTAACATCTTTTTGACATCGTGGTGACCAAAACTGGATGCCGTAATCCAAGCGTGGCCTTACCAAGGCCTTGTAAAGTGGTATTAACACTTCACGTGATCTTGATTCTCTCCCTCTGTCAAAGCAGCCTAGCACCGTGTTGGCTTTTTTGGCAGCTGCAGCACACGGCTGGCTCCTATTGAAGTGATTGTCCACTAGGACTCCCAAGTTCCTATCGTGGTTACTACAATTATAATGTACATCAAGGGTGTCAAACTGCCGGTCTGTGGGCTGGACGTGTCACCAGGAAACCACACCCTCCCCATTACCGGCAATGGCGAAAAAGCTCCGATACGTTGCGCGACGTCACTTGACATCGTGAGTTTGACATATCTGATGTACGTGGCAATCAGTAAAGTTTTGCTGTTAATTTTAAAGTCACTGGATCTCTTTGTCTATTCTAAAGAACTGGTTGGGCCTCAGTGTTCACTTGGAAATGATTTTGAGTGTGGCTGTTGACCATGGCAGTGAGTGTGTGGGTGTGTGACCACAAGCCAGACTCGGGAGCACATGTAACATAGGTCAGCAGCTTCACCACCAACCAACCTATGTCAGGTAGCAGGTGAATCAGCTCAGCAGGTCTTCTGAAGGGGTTTAGAGGGACGTGTGAACCTGTCCACGTAGCTACAGGCAGTCCTCAAGTTATAACAGTTCATTTAGTGACCGAAGTCAAAGCAGGGAAAAGTGACTTAGGACTTAATTGTCACACGGCAACTGCAGCCTCCCCGTGGTCCCGGGATCAAAATTCAGGCGCTCAGCAACTGTCTCCATATTTACAATGGTCACAGCATCCTGGGGTCACATGATCCCCTTTGGCGACCTTCTGGCGAGCAGAGTCGATGGGAAAAGCAAGTTCACTTCACAGCCCTGTTACTAGCTTAACTGCAGTGGTTCACTTAAGAACTTTAATAATAATAATAATAATAATAAGAAGAAGAAGAAGAAGAAGAAGAGGAAGAAGAGGAAGAAGAGGAAGAAGAGGAAGAAGAGGAAGAAGAAGAAGTTGGAAGGGACCTTGGAGGTCATCTAGTCCAAACCCTGCTCAGGCAGGAAACCCTATACCATTTCAGGCAAATGGCTGTCCAGTCTCTTCTTAAAAACCTCCAGTGTTGGAGCATTCACCGCTTCTGGAGGCAGGTTGTTCCACTTGTTAACTGTTCTCACTGTCAGGAAGTTTCTCCTTAATTCCAGATTGCTTCTCTCCTCGACGAGTTTCCATCCGTTGCTTCTTGTCCTGCTTTCAGGTGCTTTGGAGAATAGCTTGACTCAAGGAAAGTCGTAAAACAGAGCAAAATTCCCTTAGCAAATGTCTCCCCAAGCAACAGAGATTTGGGGGGTCGATTGTGGTCGTAAATCGAAGACCATCTGTAATTTAAAAATTCTTCTCCTTCTCCAGGCAACGGCTCCTTTCAAAATCCCCAAGACCCAAGCGTCTTCTAACTTGGTGGGCCTGGTCAGTCGGCAGGGACCCTCGGACCTCTTGCTACCGCCGCCGAAGGAAATGGGGGAGACCAGAGAGATGACCCCTTTCCACTCCGCACAGAGTAATGAGAAGCAGGCAAGAGATCAACACGGCAAGATGATCTTTGGCAGGTACCGATCCCCCATCCTACATTGTGCAGCCTGTCCTCAAGCTTACAAGCATTCGTTTAGTGACCGGTTAAAGTTAACAATGTTGTTGTTAGCTGCGAAGTCGTGTCCAACCCATCGCGACCCTATGGACAACGTTCCTCCAGGCCTTCCTGTCCTCTACCATCTTCTGGATTCCATTTAAGCTCACGCCTCCTGCTTCAGTGGCTCCATCCAGCCACCAAAAAAAGTTAACAATAGCACCGGCTAAATGTCTGTGGGGATTCTCAGTCATGCCAGGTCATCCTGGTTGTCCCAAAGCTGCTTTTTCACTGGACTTTCTTGTTTTTTCCATTGGAAGACGTTTCCCTTCTCATCCAAGAAGCTTCCTCAGCTCTGACTGGTGTTCTGTACCAGCCTACTACCGGCCCTGCAGAAAAGGCAGGGACAACCCCTTTACAAAAAGGCAAGAGGCTGGAACTAAGCCTGCCAAATTTATTGACACAAAACAGAGCAAACAGAGCAAAACCAAAACACGAACCATGAAACAGGAGCTATTCAAACGGTTGCCTTCAGCAAACCAGCCCTCCCACGCATTCCCCTTTTAAACAGTTCAAGGCGTGGCTTCTCTCTGCCTCCTTCCAAGGTGCCCCATTGCCTTCCTCTGTTTACTCCTGATTGACTGCCTCCTGCGTCGGGCATCCTTGAACAGGGCCAGCTGTGGGTCATCTTCATCCACGCTGTCAGGCTCACACAGCTGGGTCTGCGTAGTGACCTGATGAGAGGGGCCTGGCTGAGGGCTCTGCGAAGCCTCAGGGCTGTCCTCTGCAGGCTCTCCAACACCCCCCTCCTCCTCCTCCTCTGAATCGTCCGACCCAACTGCCGAACCCACAGGCTGACCCTGAATCACAACAACTGGGATGGCAGAGAATGGAAAGATTTATGCTCCTTGCAGACAGCCGGTCGTTTGCATCTTTTTTAGAGAGTCGTTGAGGCCACTTGGAGGTTTGTCTGTGTTCTCGGGATCACCTGAGTGGTGCAAATGGGGGTGGAGCCTCCTTGGAACTGCTGAAAGGACTGTGTTGTAGTTACTAGAAGAATCATTTCCAAGAAGTTCCAAGTAGGCTCCACACCCATTTGCACTACTCAGGACATAGATAAACTTCCAGGTGGCCTCAACGACTCTCTAAAACAATGCAAATGACCAGCTGTCTGCAAGGAGTATAAATCCTTCCATTCCCCACCATCCAGTCAGAGCTGAAGAAGCTTCTGGGAGTAGAAGCGAAACATCTTCAAAGGAAAAACAAGAAAGTCAAGTTGCCTCCTGAAAAAAAAGCACCTTTGGGACAGCACTGGGTAAAGTGACTTCAAATCAGTCCTCGCAGTTGCGACTGTTGCAGCCATCCCCATGGTCACGTGATCAGAACCCATTGCGCTTAGCAACTGGCGTTGTTTAAAATGGTTGCAGAATGCCTGATCACCCCTTGCAACCTCCCCAACCAATCAGCAGAGTCAGTGGGGGAAGCTAGATTCGCTTAAGGACTGCATGATTCACTTAACAACTGCAGCGATCCACTTAGCAACAGTCAAAAGTTGGAAAACCGGGCGCGATTCGCTTTTTAACAGTCACCTCGCTTAGCGGCCGACGTTTCAGTCCCAATGTGCCCATAAATCAGGGATGTCAAACTCAATTTCATTGAGGGCCGCATCAGCATTGCGGTTGCCCTCAGGGCTGGTTGGACGTGGCCAGGGTGGGCGTGGCCTACTGGGTGGGTGTGGCTAGAGTGCGTATGGCCTACTGGGTGGGCGTGGCCAGCTCTACATCGTTCGCACCAAGGATGCCTATGGGGGGGCCTGGGCAGGAGTGGGACAGATCTGAGGGTCTCTGGCGGAAGGAGGGTCTCTGGGCCAGGGCCGAGGCAGTGGGGGCCGTTCCCTCACTGTTTCCAGGATGGCTTCGCGGGCCGCATGAAACCATTTCGCAGGCCGGATCCGGCCCCTGGGCCTTGTGTTTGACACGTCTGCCATAAATTTGAGGTCGACCTGTATTTGTAATTTTGTATAGCTAGGTCTCGCCTTACAAGCATGTGTTTAGTTACTGTGTGAAACTATAAGAGCTCTGAAAAAGGTGACTTATGACCGATGTTCACACTTACGACCTCTGCAGCATCCCGAGGGTCACATGAGCAAACTTCGGGCACTTGGCAGCTGCCTCGTATTTATGATGGTCGCAGCGTCCCAGGGGGTCACGTGATCCCCTTTTGCAACCTCCTGACCAGCAAAATCAATGGGAAGCCAGATTCACTTCACAACTCTGTTACTAACTTAATAACTGCAGTGATTCATTTAACACCAAAGGCAAGAGAAGGTCATAAAAGGGGGGCAAAACTCACAGCTGTCTTGCCTAGCGGTAGAAATTTTGGGCTCAGTTTTCGGTGTAAGTAGAGGACTACTTATACCAGCGGTCTTCCCACTTGGCCTTTTGATGACTTGTGGACTTCAACTCCCAGAATTCCTCAGCCAGGATGCTTTAAGACAGGGGTCTTCCAACTTGGCCCTTTTAGGACTTGTGGACTTCAACTCCCAGAATTCCTCAGCCAGGATGCTTCAAGACAGGGGTCCTCCAACATGGCCCTCTTATGACTTGTGGACTTCAACTCCCAGAATTCCTCAGCCAGGATGCTTTAAGACAGGGGTCTTCCAACTTGGCCCTTTTAGGACTTGTGGACTTCAACTCCCAGAATTCCTCAGCCAGGATGCTTTAAGACAGGGGTCCTCCAACATGGCCCTCTTATGACTTGTGGACTTCAACTCCCAGAATTCCTCAGCCAGGATGCTTTAAGACAGGGGTCTTCCAACTTGGCCCTTTTAGGACTTGGGGACTTCAACTCCCAGAATTCCTCAGCCAGGATGCTTTAAGACAGGGGTCTTCCAGCTTGGCCCTTTCATGACTTGTGGACTTCAACTCCCAGAATTCCTCAGCCAGGATGCTTTAAGACAGGGACCTTCCAGCTTGGCCCTTTGATGACTGGTGGACTTCAACTCCCAGAATTCCTCAGCCAGGATGCTTTAAGACAGGGACCTTCCAACTTGTCCCTTTGATGACTTGTGGACTTCAACTCCCAGAATCCCTCAGCCAGGATGCTTTAAGACAGGGGTCTTCCAGCTTGGCCCTTTCATGACTTGTGGACTTCCAACTCCCAGAATTCCTCAGCCAGCGTGCCTGGCTGAGGAATTCTGGGAGTTGAAGTCCACAAGTCATCAACGGGCCAAGTTTGAAGACCCCTGACTTATACCCATAGATCCAAAGGGCCCATTATGTGCTTTCTGTATCTTAAGGGGCTGGGTGGATAGACTCTGGTGTCCCTGGTTTGATGGACCAGGTGAGAGATCAGACCATCATGGAGAAAATCTTATCTAGGTTAGTTGCGGAGAGTCAACAACGCATAATCACTCCGTTAGGTTTTAAGATTGCTGATAAAAAACTCTTTGACTCTTCCAGCCGGCCCTGGGAACAAATAAGCAACGAGGCTGCTCCCTCTTGCGTTGAATTGGCAACAAGAATTTCACTATTCTTTTTTTTTTCTTTTTGGATAAGTGGAAGTTATTATTTTTCTAATGGCTGTTAATTGTTACCTCCTATTTACGGTGGTCAGGCCTGGAAGCAGTTAACATCGATTGGAAGAGCTATAAATAAAGAGCTGTTTTCAAGATTGTTCCAGTTCTCGTCCTTGCACACCCGATGGATCGTAAATGTTAAAGCACTTAAAGCAAGATCAAAAGCTGTTTTCTGGAAGCTGAGAATCCTGCAGGAGGGACGGTAGACGAGCCTCGTTTTAAAGAACAAGCTCCAAAAATTTAAAAAAAAAAACCATAAAAATTCCCCATCTGGCAGCATTTGCTGCAGCGTGTAGCTTATAAAAGGCTGGGTGTGAGTAAACACTCTGCTTTTTCCTGGTAAGATTTTCCCGTGGGTTGCTGTTTTTTTTTAAAAAATGTGTTTTGCATTTCTTATCACCACGGATAGTTTAAAAAATAACCCCAAGGTTTGAGTTGGTCTTTCGCTTCATTGCCTTTTTTTTCTTCCCCTGATAAATCTCTTCTTCTGAGAAGATTCTAAAAAAATAAATTGTCTGTGCAGATTCTCTTATCATCCAGGTCAAAGTTGTCCCAAAGGTTTTTTTTTATTATTTCCCCCCCCCCCAAAGGCAACTGAACTTTCTTGTTCGTTTGTTTGTTTTTTTCCTTTGGAAACGGTTCGCTCTTCATCCAAAAAGCTTTTTTTTTTTTTAGTTTCTGTAAAGTTAATTCAGTCCTAGAGGAGATCAACCCTGACTGCTTTTTAGAAGGCCAGATCCTGAAGCTGAAACTCAAATCCTTTGGCCACCTCATGAGAAGGAAGGACTCACTGGAGAATAGCCTCATGCTGGGAAATGTGGAGGGCAAGAGAAGAAGGGGACGACAGAGAAGGAGGTGGCTGGACGGAGTTACTGAAGCAGGAGGCGTGAGCTTAAATGGACTCCAGAAGATGGTAGAGGACAGGAAGGCCTGGAGGAATGTTGTCCATGGGGTCGCGATGGATCGGACATGACTTTGCAGCTAACAACAACCTATTCTATTCTATTCTACTCTATTCTATTCATTATTCTATTCTATTCTATTCTATTCTATTCTATTCATTCTATTCTATGGTGCTGGAGGAGACTCCTGCGAGTCCCTTGGACTGCAAGGCGATCCAACCGGTCAGTCCTAGAGGAGATGAATCCTGACTGCTCTTTAGAAGGCCAGATCCTGAAGCTGAAACTCAAATCCTTTGGCCACCTCATGAGAAGGAAGGACTCACTGGAGGAGAGCCTAATGCTGGGAAAGATGGAGGGCAAGAGAAGAAGGGGACGACAGAGAAGGAGGTGGCTGAATGGAGTCACTGAAGCGGGAGGTGTGAGCTTAAATGGACTCCAGAAGATGGTAGAGGACAGGAAGGCCTGGAGGAATGTTGTCCATGGGGTCGCGATGGATCGGACACGACTTCGCAGCTAACAACAACCTATTCTATTCTATTCTACTCTACTCTATTCTATTCATTATTCTATTCTATTCTATTCTTCTACATTCTATTCTACTCTATTCTATTCATTATTCTATTCTATTCTATTCTATTCTTCTACATTCTATTCTATTCTATTCTCCTACATTCTATTCTATTCATTCTATTTTATGGTGCTGGAGGAGACTCCTGCGAGTCCCTTGGACTGCCAGGCGATCAAACCGGTCAGTCCTAGAGGAGATCAACCCTGACTGCTCTTTAGAAGGCCAGATCCTGAAGCTGAAACTCAAATTCTTTGTCCACCTAAGGAGAAGGAAGGACTCACTGGAGAAGAGCCTCATGCTGGGAAAGGTTGAAGGCAAGAGAAGAAGGGGACGACAGAGAATGAGGTGGCTGGATGGAGTCACCGAAGCAGGAGGCATGAGCTTAAAGGGACTCCAGAAGATGGTAGAGGACAGGAAGGCCTGGAGGAACGTTGTCCATGGCGTCACGATGGGTCGGACACGACTTCGCAACTAACAACAAAGTTAATTGAACTGATCTCCTTTTCGAGAACTGACTCTCTACTTTTTTAAAGCAGCTATCTAAAATAAACAACCATGCCCCACCTCTATACTGGTCTGTCACCGTACTAATGACGGGATTCGAAGGGACCTCAGAGGTCTTCTAGTCCAACCCCCTGCTCAAGCAGGCGACCCTTGCAGAATTATAGAATAACAAGGTTGGAAGGGACCTATGAGGTCATCTAATCCAACCCGCTGCTCAGGCATTGAGACTCTTACAGAATCATAGAACAACAGAGTTGGAAGGGGACCTTGAAGGTCCTCCAGTCCAATCCCCACCCCCCGCTCAAGCAGGAGACCCTCAGAATCATGGAATAACAGGTAGCCTGCTTGTTTGTCATAAGAGTCTTAAAAATGGGTCGGTCGCTTAACCCGGCTGATTTTACAGTCTATTTGGTGACAGTTGTAAAGTGAATGTGGCGGTCATAAAGCAAACACGGCGGTCGTTAAATCAGCCAACGGTTCGCAGCGAGCACGGTTTTCCGAAAACCCAGAAGTGCTGGTTTTCAGTAAACCCATTGTAAAAAAATAAAATAAAAAATACGGTCATGTGACCCCAGGACATTGCAAAAGGCCGTCAATACGGCCTTGTTCTCAACAGCCTGAAGCTTGGTCACATGACCACAGAGGGGGACCAACCATCAGAACTTCGAATCCAGGTTGTAAGTCCCCCTTTTACAGGTGAAGTGGACACCTAAGCCGCCGGTCATAAGTCGAGAACTACAGCTATGGGGTGGGGTTTTGGTTTTGTAAATTGCTTTCCACTTGGTATTCAATTTGGCAAGCTGTCTACTGAGTCTGCTGGAGTGGGCGGCTGCCATAAATTGAATCAAATAATAAGGGTCTTTCTTTCTGGAGTGGCAAGTAATTAAGCAGAGAGGGCTAAGAAGCACCTGGCCTAGTAGATAATATGTAACATAATATGGTGGGTCTAAACAGCTGTGATAAGGGGGGGGCTTTTGCCCAGATTCGCCTGGTGCGCCATTTGCGACCCTATTTGGACCGAGATGCCCTACGCACAGTCACTCATGCGCTCATTACCTCCCGGTTAGACTACCGCAACGCTCTCTACATGGGGCTGCCCTTGAGGACCACTCGGAGCTTCAGCTCTTGCAAAATGCAGCTGCGCGAGTTTATGGGAGTTTCCCGATACTCCTGTGTAACACCTCTTTCTGCGAGCTGCATTGGCTTCCAGTTCCATTCCGGGTGAGATTCAAGGTGCTGGTGATGACCTATAAAGCCCTAAATGGCATGGGCCCGGATTATCTCAGGGAGCACCTGCTGCCAGCATCAGCCTCCCATCGTCCTGTGCGCTCCCACAGGGAGGGCCTCCTTAGGGTTCCGCCAGTTAGGGAATGCCGATGGATGGTTCCAAGGGGGAGGGCATTCTCTGTGGGCGCGCCTGCCCTATGGAATGAACTGCTGATGGAGCTTCGGACTGCCCCGGATCTTTGCTCGTTTCGCCGGGACCTGAAAACTTGGTTATTTGATCTTGCTGGCCTGGACTGAGGGGGTTTTAATTTAATTTTAATTTTAATTTAATTTTTAATTTTAATTTTAATTTGTTTAATTGTGGGCTAGTTTTATTTAATTCTATTTTAAAGTGTACTTATTTGTATTGTTTTAACTCACCCTGTAAACCGCCCTGAGTCCTTCGGGAATAGGGCGGTATATAAAATCAAATAAATAAATAAATCTGGTTATCTGTGTCTTTTAACCCAGCTGTTGTGGATGTAAAACCAGGCTTGATGGCGCGATAGACTGTATACACCTGAGAGCTGGTGAACGGTTGTGCAAGTTCCTTTTGCTTCATGCTCTCTTCCTCACTTTCCTGCTAAAATGACTACCATGATTCCCTGAAAGTAAGGCCTATGCCAACAATAAGCCCTAGCTTGATTTTTGGGGTGGGTCTAATATAAGCCCTATCCCAAAAGTAAGCCCTAGTTTTGGGGCGAGGCACACCGCTAAAAATCAGTCAGGGATGGGGGTGGGGGTGGAGCTGCTCCACCTGCCCCACACCGGCTTCCCTTGCAGCCAGGCCTGCATTTCTCAGTCACAGGGTTTTCCGGAAGGCCTCTGCCACTTAGAACCGAGCTATGGATTCAGTCCATAGCTCGGTTCTGCAAGATCTCTGCAGCTGAGCACCAAGCTACGGATTGAATCCATAGCTCAGTACTCGGCTGCTTAGGCCTTCTGGAAAGGCCTGGCTGCAAAGTTCAGGCCCGAATGTAGCTGCAGAACTTCAGCCCCAGAAGAAGTGGACCGGCTGGGTAGGGCTGTTGGAGCCAAAGGTGAGGTAAGGCCCACCCCGAAAATAAGACCTGGTGCCTCTTTTGGAGGCAGATAGATGGATGGATAGATAGATAGATAGATAGATAGATAGATAGATAGATAGATAGATAGATAGATAGATATAGATAGATAGATAGATAGATAGATAGATAGATAGATAGACAGACAGACAGACAGACAGACAGACAGACAGACAGACAGACAGACTGACTGACTGACTGACTCGGTCTTATTTTTGGGGAAACACGTTAGGTGTGAGGTACAAAAAAAAAAGAAAAAAAATCAGGTCCACACGTGAAGGTCCAATTCAGCGAACCTGTGCATAGGAATATTCTCAACTAACCATTAGCCTTTGGTAGGAGTTGAGAGAAGGGTCAGCGGAATTCAAGGGTGGGGGTTGAACTTTGTGACTATGTAGGGATTCTAGACTGATGCCTCTTTTAATTCCACCTCCAGCTTCCGCCACTCCTCCTACAGTAGCCTAACTCCAGGGTTATCGGGCTCTTTGCCATCAGGAGAACCCCAATTTCCTGGGAGGAGGAGGAGGAAGAGGCACTAAACCAGGCGTCTCTTGTGGACTTCAACTCCCAGAATTCTCGGCGTTGGAAGTCTGCAAGTCTCAAAAGTTGCCACGTTTGGAGACCCCTGCTCTAGACATTCACATCTCCAACTTGGACCCGCCACCCCCACCCAGCCTTTTCCTGATTATATCCTCTATTCCTTCCGCAGGTCCGTAAGTACCAGCAAGCTGTCAGACCAACCGGCAAAGGCTGCCCTTAGCAGCCAGCTGTACCAGGGCAGCAGCACGGACAGCCTTAATACCGAACGGCCCATGGACACAGGTAAGGCGATGGGGGGGCAGGGGGGTGCATGTTGTTTTGCACACCTGCCTGCCACGGGGAAGAGGGATGTTCATAAAGATACCTCACGTCGGGTACCAGAACTCAGGAGTCAGGTGGATCAAATGAAGACGGCAGGAAAAGATGATTGGCAGTTCCTACTCTCCCATCAAGGACACAGCATATAAGAGTTGTTTGAGCAGGGTCCACAGGATTGCCTGGGACGTTACACCTCCTCTCCACGACCTGTTTTTCTTGTTCCCTTCTTGGGGGAGGGGCGGCTTTGTGGTATCCGAAGGGGGTGGGCTTCATGGTATCCAAAGGAGAAAATCCAGATTCGGTCGCAGTTTCGTTCCAATTACCCTCGCCCTTGTGAACTCTTGAGCTTCCTCTTTCCGCTAGGTATTCAAGAAGGACAGTGATTCATATTTACATGTAAGAGTGTAGGTATAAATACATCTGTTGCATATAGCACGTTAATAATAATACAGTTGGAAGGGACCTTGGAGGTCTTCTAGTCCGACCCCACCTGCTCAGGCAGGAAACCCTGTCCCATTTCAGACAAAACAGCTGTCCAGTCTCTTCTTAAAAGCTTCCAGTGTTGGAGCATTCCCAGCTTCCGGAGGCAAGAAGTTCCACTGGTGAATTGTTCTCACTGTCAGGAAATTTCTCCTTAGTTCTGTATTGGGGAACTCTGGCGTAGAGGATGAATCGGAGAGATGTGTTCTTGAGAAAGGGCTGAAGTTCTGGCTTGTAGCCGTTTGTTCTCTCTCACAGGCTAGATCAGCGTTTCTCAACCTTGGCAGCTTAAAAGTAGGTAGAGTTCAACTCCCAGAATTCCACACCTAGCAATGGAATGGAAGTCCGCCCTTCTTCAAGCAAAGGGAATACTGGGAATTGAAGTCCATGCACCTTAAAGCATGCTGACCAGGGAATTCTGGGCATTGAGATCCATCTGTCGTAGAGCACACTGGCTGGGGGATTCTAGGAGTTGAAGTCTGCTCATCTTAAAAGTATGCTGGCTGGGGGATTCTGGGACTAGAAGCCCACCCCTCTTAAAGCAGGCTGGGTGGAGAATTCTGGGAATTTATTTATTTTATTTATTTATTTTAATTCCATTTATATCCCGCCCTTCTCCGAAGACTCAGGGCGGCTTACAAGCTTAGCAGTAGCCTTCATTCTATGTATATGCCTGCTTATTAGGGCTTTCACACACACCACAGCGATATTATTACAATTGAAGTCCACCCATCTTAAAGAATGCAGGCTGGGGAATTCTGGGACTTGAAGTCCACCCCTCTTAAAGCATCCTGGCTGGGGAATTCTGGGAATCGAAGTCCGCCCATCTTAAAAGTATGCTGGCTGGGGAATTCTGGGAGTGGAAGCCCACCCCTCTTAAAGCTGCCAAGGTTGAGAAACTCTGCCCTACATTCTGCAATAAGCCAGCTTCTCCTGAGATCTAAGCCGCTTAATTTTTCCTCCCCAGCTCCCCCGGGGGCTTGTGGCACTACCGGGGGACCTCCGTCCATGCCAGTTGGAGCCAGTTCCAGGGCAGTGATGTTCACGGTGGGATCCCCTCCGAACAGCGCCACCCCTCCGACGTGCACCCACATGGTTCTGAGAGCTCGGACAATGTCAGGTGAGGAAGCGACTCCTTCCGGATCAAAGGGTCCTCAGGCAGATTCTGACTGGACGGCGACCAGGTGGGGGTGATTCTGAGGCAGCCATCTCCCAAGGAGCCTGAAGCAACAGAAGAAGGATGTCTATGTCTGTGGAGGGCATGGTTGTCCCTAAAGGTGCTTTTCAAAAGACAACTGGACTTTCTCGTTGTTGTGGGTTTTTTCCCCCTTGAAAACGACACAGGAGCACAAACCCATCTGGACAAGATCCAGAGGAGAGAATCAAGATCACGTGAAGTATTAATACCACTTTACAAGGCCTTGGTAAGGCCACACCTGGAATACGGCATCCAGTTTTGGTCACCACGATGTAAAAAAGATGTTGAGACTCTAGAAAGGGTACAGAGAAGAGCAGCAAAGATGATCAGGGGACTGGAGGCTAAAACATATAAGGAAGGGCTGCTGGAATTGGGGATGTCCAGTTTAATGAAGAGAAGGATGAGTGGGAGACGTGATAGCAGTACTCCAGTATCTGAGGGGCTGCCCCAAAGAAGAAGGAGTCAAGCTCTTCTCCAAAGCCCCTGAAGGCAGGACAAGAAGCAACGGATGGAAACTCATCAAGGAGAGAAGCAACCTAGAACTAAGGAGGAATTTCCTGACAGAACAATTAACCAGTGGAACTACCTGCCTCCAGAGGTCTTCTAGTCCAACCCCCAGCTCAGGCAGGAAATCCTGTACCATTTCAGACAAATGGCTGTCCAATCTCTTCTTAAAAACTTCCAGTGTTGGAGCATTCACAGCTTCTTGAGGCAGGTCGTTCCACTGATTAATTGTTCTAACGGTCAGGAAATTTCTCCTTAGTTCTAGGTTGCTTCTCTCTTTGGTTAGTTTCCATCCGTCGCTTCTTGTCTTGCCTTCAGGGGCTTTGGAGAACAGCTTGACTCCCTCTTCTTTGGGGCAGCCCCTGAGATACTGGAATGCTGTTATCATGTCCCCCCTGGTCCTTCTCTTCATTAAACTAGACATACCCAATTCCAGCAACCGTTCCTTATATGTTGTAGCCTCCAGTCCTCTGATCACCTTTGTAGCTCTTCTCTGCACTCTTTCTAGAGTTTGTTTCCATCCGTTGCTTCTTCTCCTGCCTTCAGGGGCTTTGGAGAAGAGCTTCACTCCCTCTTCTTTGGGGCAGCCCCTGAGATACTGGAAGGCTGCTATCCTGTCCCCCCTCGTCCTTCTCTTTATTAAACTAGACCACAGGTCTGCAACCCGCGGCTCTGGAGCCGCATGCGGCTCCCAGTCCTCTACCATGTGCAGTCCAAAACAAAAAAAGTGGGACTAAAAAAGTTCAACCAATCAATTCAAATATGCAGGGTAGGTGCATATCTCGCCTTGGCTCCACTCTTCAGTCAAACCCTGTTTTATGCGCGCATGTACGCTCATGCGCACACATTTTTTGCAGCTCCCAGTTTTTCCTTTTGTGAGGGAACCGGTTCCGAATGGCTCTTTCACTGTTTCAGGTTGCTGACCCCTGAACTAGACAGACCCAATTCCAGCAACCGTTACTTGTATGTTTTAGCCTCCAGTCCCCTGTTCATCTTGGTTGTTTTCCTGCAGACGTTTCATGACCCAACTAGGTAACATCATCAGTTCTAGAAGGGAATGAAGTGGGAGGAGGAGGAGGAGGAGGATTGTGGTGGTTGAGTTTGGTGGTTGAGTTTCCCAAACTTATAGTTTTGGGAGACTTCAATCTACCATCCCTGGGAGGTTCATCTGAGCTAGCTCGGGAGTTCATGGCTTCCATGGCAGCCATGGACCTGACGCAAGTAATTTCAGAGCCAACTCATGAGGGAGGCCACACCCTTGACCTGATTTTTTTATCTAGACGGTGGTTGGATGATCTAGGTGGGGGCTCTCCATTTATTATGCCCCTGTCATGGACCGATCATCATCTCCTGCGGCTGGTCTTCCGTTTTGCCACCCCCCGCCGTGGGGGTACGGAGCCAATTAGATGGTACCGCCCCAGACGCTTAATGGATCCTGATAGATTCCAAGCGGCGCTGGGGTCCCCACCTGCCTCCACTGCTCACAGCTCGGCGGATGCCTTAGTGGAAGCCTGGGAAAGGGCAGCCACTGAGGCACTTGACCGGGTTGTACCCTTGCGGCCCCTGACCCGGCGCAGATCCCAGCGAGCTCCATGGTTTTCCGCGGAGCTCCGGGAGATGAAGCGTCGGAAACGGGGCCTAGAGAGCTGCTGGAGGTCTAGCCGATCCGAACCCGACCGGTTGCGGTTAAGAACCTATATTAGGTCTTATCTCGCAGCGATGAGGGTGGCGAGGTGCAATTACTTCTCCACCCTCATCGCGTCCGCAGATAATCGCCCGGCCGCCTTGTTTAGGGTGACTCACTCACTTCTTAATCAGGAGGTGAGGGAGGATCCCTTGCAGGGTCGTGCCGAGGAATTTAGTCAACATCTGTCGGATAAAATCGCTCGGATTCGGACCGGTTTGGACTCCAGCTGGGCAGAGTCAGGCGATCAGGACACGGGCGGTCTTGTCAATGTTATCTGGGAAGAGTTTGATTCTGTGACCCCTGATGAAGTGGACAGGATTATGGGGAGGCTGAGCTCCTCCACATGTTTGTTGGACCCGTGCCCTTCCTGGCTGGTTTATGCAGCTAGGGAGAGGACACGAGGCTCGTTCCAGGCGGTTATCTGCTTCTTTGAGTGAGGGTTATTTCCCCACCGTCTTGAAGGAGGCGGTGGTGAGACCTCTCCTCAAGAAGCCTGCCTTGGACCCGGCTGTTTTGAACAACTTTCGTCCAGTCTCCAACCTTCGCTTTCTTGCGAAGGTTGTCGAGAGTGTGGTGGCGCATCAGCTCCCTCTGGTCCTGGATGAAGCGGATTATCTGGACCCCTACCAATCGGGTTTCAGGCCCGGGTACAGCACGGAGACGGCATTGGTCGCTCTGGTGAATGATCTCTGGAGGGCTCGGGATAGGGGATATTCCTCTGTCCTAGTCCTATTAGACCTCTCGGCGGCTTTCGATACCATCGACCATGGTATCTTGCTGCGGCGTCTCAGGGGATTGGGAGTGGGAGGCACAGTTCTTCAGTGGTTCTCCTCCTATCTCCTGGGACGCACGCAGTCGGTGTTGGCAGGGGGACAGAGATCGGCCCCTAGGTCTCTCGTTTGTGGAGTTCCTCAGGGGTCGGTTCTCTCGCCTCTCCTGTTCAACATCTATATGAAACCGCTGGGTGAGATCATTCGTGGTTTTGGAGTTGGGTATCATCAGTATGCCGATGATACCCAACTTTTCTTTTCGACCCCAAACCACCCCAGTGATGCCCTCGCTGTGATGTCCCGTTGCCTGGAGGCGGTTCGGGTCTGGATGGGGAGGAACAGACTTCAGCTCAACCCTGACAAGACTGAGTGGCTGTACATTCCGGCATCCCGGGACATTCAAAATGTTCCATCTCTTTCTATGGGGGGTGAGCTCTTACCCCCCGTGGATAGGGCTCGCAACTTGGGAGTCCTCCTAGATTCACGGCTTACCCTGGAAGATCATATAGTGGCCGTGACTAGGGGGGCTTTCGCCCAGGTTCGCCTGGTGCGCCAGTTGCGGCCCTATCTGAACCGGGATGCCCTGTGTACGGTCACTCATGCGCTCGTGACCTCTCGCCTTGACTACTGTAATGCTCTCTACATGGGGCTTCCCTTGAAGACCACTCGGAGGCTCCAACTGGTACAGAATGCGGCCGCGAGAGTTGTCTTGGGAGTTTCCCGGTACTCCCATGTTACACCTTTGCTCCGCGAGCTGCATTGGTTACCAGTTGTCTTCCGGGTGAGGTTCAAGGTCTTGGTAACGATCTTTAAGTCCTTACATGGCATGGGTCCGGGATACCTCAGGGACCACCTGCTGCCGGCGTCAACTCCCCTCCGCCCTGTGCGTTCCCACAGAGAGGGCCTCCTCAGGGTGCCGCCAGTCAGGGAATGCCGACTGGTGGCCCCCAGGGGGAGGGCCTTCTCTGTGGGCGCTCCGGCATTATGGAACCAACTGCCGGTGGAGCTCCGGATGGCACCAGACCTCCGAACTTTCCGTCGTGACCTGAAGACCCACCTATTTGAAATAGCTGGTCTGGCCTGACGGGGATGGGTTTTAATAGTTGTTTTAGATTTGTTCACTGTTTTTAACTCGGCATGGGTTTAATCTTTTTTTAATTTTTGTATTGTCTTTTTTATATATGCCCTGTGAACCGCCCTGAGTCCCCACCAAGGAGAAGGGCGGTATATAAATTAAATAAAACTGAAACTGAAACTGGTGTCCTTGGTGCTCTCTGAGCTTGGCTGTTTTCTTGCAGACGTTTCATTTCCCAACTAGGTAACATCATCAGCGCTAGAAGGGAGTGAGGTTTGTGGAGAAGTGTGTGTGGTGGGGAGGACTTGGAGTCCTTGGTGCTTGGCCTAAGTAAGAGGGGATAAAAACAATGCCTCCACCAGAAAAGTTGTAGGTTTGATTATGGGATAGTAAATTGAAACTAAACTTTCATGGAAGGAAATGCGGAGTCACGTCGAGGCCCTTCAGGGCCGATGCAGTCTTGACTATGGAGTCCTGGGTGCTCTCTGAGCTTGGTTGTGTTTGTTTTTTTAGCAGACATTTCCTTACCCAGCCAAGTAACATCAGTCTTAGAAGGGAGTGAGGTTTTCTCTCTGTTTTTATAGAGGCTACAATAAACCACAGCCTAATCACAGAACTACTAAGAAGAAGAAAATGCCCCCGTGAACATTGACAGGGCAAGCTCATAATATTCCATAATACTTTATGGAATCAATTGCCGGTGGAGCTCCGGATGGCACCAGACCTTCGAACTTTCCGTCGGGGCCTGAAGACCCATCTGTTCGAATTAGCTGGTCTGGCCTGATGGGGGATTATGGGCTTTTAATTGTTTTTAATCTGTACTTCTGTTTTTAATTGGGCATGGATTTAATTCTTTTTAATTTTTGTATAGTGTTTCTTATGTATGCCCTGTGAACCGCCCTGAGTCCCACCAAGGAGAAGGGCGGTATATAAATCAAATAAACTATAAACTATAAACTATAATATATATAAACACAGCCCACCCCCATCCCTTCAAGCATTGATGACGTTACCTAATTTGGTAACGAAAACGTCTGGATGAAAACTGTTCGAAGTTACAATGGCCCTGAAAAAAGTGCCCCCCAAGCCACAGCCAAGCAAGACACCCGCCTGCCCGCCCGGCGGCGCTCTTCCTCCTGTCCGAGGTTTTCATTGTTGTGAGCATTTCTGTTGAGGATTGGCAGCGGGGGTGGAGGGGGTGTTTGGTTTTTATTCCCCCCCGCATCATCTGGGTGGTTGCAGCAGGTTTAGGTCCCTTCACATGACCCTGGGACACCGTGACCGTCATAAATATGAATCAGTTGCCAAGCATCTGAATGTAAATCACAAGACCCTGGAGATGCTGCATTGGCTTCCGGTTGCCCTCCGGGTGAAATTCAAGGTGCTGGTGATGACCTATAAAGCCCTAAATGGCGAGGGTCCGGGGTATCTGAGGGAACACCTGCTGCCGGCATCAAGTTCCCTTCGCCCAGTGCGCTCCCACAGGGAGGGTCTTCTCAGGGTGCCACCGGTAAGAGATTGCTGGCGGACGACACCCAGGGATAGGGCCTTCTCTGTGGGGGCACCTGCCCTGTGGAACCAGCTGCCGGTGGAGCTGAGGACTGCCCCCGACCTCCGGTCATTCCGCCGGGGCCTGAAGACCTGGCTCTTTGAGCTCTCTGGCCCAGGCTGAGGATTAATTTATTTTAATTGGGGTTTTATTTGTACAGGGATAAATTTAATCTTTTTTAAACTTGGTTTTTAACTTTTGTATTTTTGGTTTTTAATTACCCTGTAAACCGCCCTGAGTCCTCCGGGAAAGGGCGGTATATAAATGTAATAAAATAAATAAATAAATAAATTCCAGCTGATCGGCGCTTCTTCTGGGCTCAGAACTGCCAGGATTAGTGCTGAGCTCCAGCTGGATCCTGGCGCTGATCCTGGCGCTTCCGCTGAGCCCCGACAGTCCTGCAGCTCCAGCCGTCTCTCGCTCAGGCTTGTGCGGTGCTGCCACCGGTTCAGCTCAATTCCCTCCCCCGCTACCACTTTTCTAGGATGGCCGCATGCCACCTGCCAGATGCCAATGTACCCCAGGTGGCACCCATACCACTGGTTGAAAAGCCCTGCTTTAGAGTGTGTCTATCCATGTGTCGTGATGCGTCTTTTTTTTTCTCTCTCTCTCTCTCTCTCCCCCTGCTTTTTAGTTGGCTCTAACAGCTCGGGAGGCTCCCTGTGTTCTACCAGTGGCCGGGTCCTGATGAGCTCTCCGCCCGGAATTTATATGGGCTCCTCTCCTCCCGCCGCTGAGGCAGCACCTTGCTTGAAGTACATGCCATACGGCACATCACCTCCCAGCTTTGAAGCTCCAGAACTGCCGGAAGAAACTTTGATGGAGGTACGGGGTTGAGAGAGAGAGAGAATTACAGTACAAGGTAAAGGGGTACAGGGTGGCCCTCAAATTAACTATCCTTCGTTTAGCATCATAAGAGCCCCCGTGGCGCAGTGGTTTGAATCGCAGGATTGCAGGCTACTTCTGCTGACTGAATCTCGGTCATGTGGCCGGAGGAATGCTTCAGCATAAAAATGGTCGTACGTCGCTTTTTTTTTCAGTGCCGTTGTAACTTTGAGCGGTCCCTAGATGAACTGTTGTTGTGAGTCTGCCTGTACTTTGATTTGGCCCAAGTGTGACGCGCACGGGATTTTGTCTCGCACAAGGATCAGGTGTTCTTGGTGGCCTCAGTGCAGGGCCGAAAATTGAAGCTCAACTTTGGCTTGCTTCCCTCCAGAGAGAGCACACCGACACGCTGCGCCACTTGAATTTGATGCTGGCGTTCACGGAGTGCGTGCTGGACCTGACGGCTATTCGGAGTGGCAACCCAGAGCTCTGCAGCTCCGCCGTGTCCCTCTACCAGATCCAGGAGAGCATCGTGGTGGATCAGATCAGCCAGCTGAGCAAAGACTGGGGGTGGGTAACTCCTCAAAATGTCTGGCTTTCGTGGAAGTCTCTGTTCTGTCCCGGCCTATGTGAGTCCTTGTTCTGCTTGCAAGGAAAAACCCCTCTTCCAAGAAACAGGCAGGAACCGCAAGAAAAACCAACCCGTTTTATTCTCACAGACCTGAGTCAGTGTCCGAGGCAAACAAACACGGTTCACAGAAATTCCATCCTCAACACGAACGGTTGTCTTCGGCAACCAGCACCTCCCACCCCTTCCCTTTCATTTTTCAGCGAAGACGTAGCTTCCTAATGCCTTCTCCTTTGCCTTTGGAGCCGCCCCACTGCATCCCTCTGTCCTGCTCGCTTCATGCGCTTTCGTGCATCCTGGATTTGTCCCAGCTGTGCTTCGTCGCTGTCCAACACAGGCTCCCAGCTCAGCTGTGTCTCAGCCTGAGCGCGAGTAGAGGGGCCAGGCTTTTCGTCCGACTGTAACTCTCGGAGCTCCTCAGAGCCTTCCTCTGACACTGATGTCACTCCAGGCCCATCCTCCTCGTCCGATTCCTTAGACTCAGCTGCCAGATCCACTGGCTGGCGAGGAATCACAGCACTCTCTTCCTGCCTGGGGCGGTTCATGTTCCAACTTCTCGCTTGTACAAAATGGTTTCAACGTTCAACATTTTATTTATGCTTTTTTTTCTATCTTTATTTTATTTTTTATGATTGTAAGCTGTCCAAGTTACCCTGAGGTAAGTTAGGTGGCCAGTAACTTTTATTTTAAAAAATTTAAAATAAACACGATTTCACACTTTGTAGAGGAAAGGTGAGAATATGTTAAGAATAGAAATAGAAATAAGTATAGAATAGAATAAAGTAGAACAATAGGAGGAATGTAGAATAGAATAGAATATAGACTAGAATTAAGAATAGAATAGAATTAGAATAGATAATAATAATAATAATAATAATAATAATAATAATAATAATAATAATAATAATAATAATAATATAATAATTCCAAATCACAAGACATGGGCTTTATTCTTATTCTTCTCCTCGGCAGTTTGAATATAAAGTGTAAAAGACTAAAAAGAGATTTTTGTAGATATCCCAGCCTTTCACACACTCACCGCCTTCTGTAAGGGAAGGCGAAAGGCTCGCTCGCGCTCTTGTGAAAGATGGCCTCCATGTTGATGTGTCTCCCACCACCACTGTCGCCTGCCACGCCATGTGGTCCAACCCAGCCAATCAAGCCACGCTTTGGCTGTCGTGCTCCGGCGCCTCCTGGCTCTTCCTAGAGGAGGCGGACAGCGCCGGAGAGGACCCCGCTCGCTTTGTACCACCAGCGGGGCATTTTCTAAAACAAACGGGTAGGAAGAGAAACAATAGGAAAAGAAGGCGACTCTGGAAAAATCCGTTGAAAAAAGGTGCCGGAACTTTGTTCCGGCGCGTTCTACGACAAAAATAGCCCTGACTCTAATTCAGGAGTCCCCAAACTGTGGGCCGCAGCCTACATACCGGGCCATGGCCTATTGGCCACTAGGCCATGTGAGTGGCTGGCCAGTGTGTCCGTGTGCTCACGTGCACGTAGCCCCGCTCGTGCGAGCGTCAGTGTGAGCCTTTGCAGCCCCACCACAAACTCTTGCATCACCACGAGCATCACAGGCGCTCCCAGCCACACTTGCGCAAGGGCCCACGGCCCCACTCACATGAGCAACGGGTGTCCGAGGGCACGCGCGTTTGTGCATTTACACACAAACAAACACACACACCCCACATACACAAAACCATTCCTCCTTTCTACCATCTCCCTGCTCCAGGCCGCCAATCTCAAAAGGTCGGGGAACTCCAGGGTAATTCATTGCACAGCCCGCCGAATGTTCCAACTGGATTTGGCATTTTGGTCTGCCTATTGGGTCCTTCCCAAAGAACTGGGAATGGGCGGAGGTCGATGTTTGATGGACTTTCTTGTTTTTCCTCTGAAGACGTTTCGCTCCTCCTCCCAGAAGCTTCTTCAGCTCTGACTGGGATGGTGGGGAACGGAAAGATTTATACTCCTTCCAGACAGCCGGTCATTTGCATTCCTTTTAGAGAGTCGTTGAGGCCACTTGGAGGCTTACCTGCGTTCCCGGGGTCACCTGAGCGGTGCAAATGGGTGTGAAGCCTTCTTGGCTACAGGTGGTTTTCCGCCCCGGGTGTCAGGACCCACCTCAATCCACATCTTAGGAAATAAGAACTCTTGGATGCAAGTTTAGTCCAAAAGGAAAATGTTTACTAGGATGGAATCGATTGTGGCAATACAAGACGGAATCTAACAAAGTTACATTTCAATCCTATATAAAACATTCCCATTTCAGCCCCTCCCCTCATCCATTTGGTCAGGCTCTCATCAGTTGCTAGGTGTCAGGCCCTTCCATGGGAAAGGGAACTCTCCTTGGTTTTATGGTTATTGCTTTCCTTTTCAGTTGTAAATGAAGATGCAATCCAGACCTGTCTGTCCCCCTCCCTCCCCCAGTTAAAACATCCCCTGTTGTTTGAAAATCGCTTTAGTAACCATCCTCTCCCCCCCCCCTTCCCTGTTGGGGACGGGCAACACAGGCTGTTGGGGACGAGTCTGTGCTGTCTGCATCTCCAGCCGAAGCGCAGATGGTTTTCGTAGTCTGCCGTGTTTTCTGGAAATCCCTTCATCCTCCCGCACCATCCGAAGGGGGTTGGTCCCAAAGCGCACGGCTAAATGTCCACGCACTCTCAGCCATCATCCACGTCGTGGTTTTCCCAAAGGTGCTTTTTCAGGAGGCCACTGGAACGTTCTTTGTTTTTCCCTCGAAGACGTTTCGCTTCTCCTCCAAGAAGCTTCTTCAGCTCTTGACTGGCTTTCTAGCATCCCTGCTTGAATCCAACCCGGCCAAACAGATTGTCGAGCGGCTGCGTTGTAAGCAACGAGAAGGTTGTTGACGTTGCCCTGTTTGTCTCCCTGTCCTCTAGGCAAGTTGAGCAGCTGGTTCTCTACATGAAAGCCGCCCAGCTCCTGGCCTCCTCGTTGCACCTGGCCAAAGCCCAGATCAAGTCGGCCAAGCTGAACCTCTCGACCGCCGTGAAGCAAGGTGAGCCCGGCGATTTTTCTTCCGCGGAAAGTTCGAGAACGTTCCCCCCAATCTCGGGAGTCCCAATTGACCTCTCTGGCGGTTGAGGGCTCCCGAGGGCAAATTCTTTTCGGCTGGCAACGCGACCTTTTTCTTCTTCTTTTCCTTCATTTCACCTAGTCCCGTCGGAAGTACAGGCAGTCCTCGCACTTAACGGCCACCGTTGAGCCCGGCGTTTCTGGGGCCGGGCAAGACAGCTTCGCTCCGTTTTGCCACTTTTCTGGCCGCCGTTCTTTTAAGCGAATCGCTGCAGCTGTTAAGTTAGTCACCCAGTTCTTCACTGAACCTTGCTTGCCCGTTGAGTTGGCTGGTCAGCAGGTCGCAAAAGAGGAAGCACATGACACACACACACACACACACACACACACACACACACACCCAGGACCCAGTGACCGTCATAAGTATGAATCACTTGCCCGGTGTCTGAATGTCGATCACGTGACCGTGGGAACACTACGAGGGTCGTAAGTGTGAAAAAGGCTCCTTAAAATGACTTTTTTTTCCCCAGTGCCCTTGTAATTTTGAACGGTCACTAAACTCTGTAAAGGCAAAAATTACAGCTGAGTTTCGGGGCACTACTCAGATAGATGCCCTCAGATTACCAGGCGGTGAGCATAATTACTTGTAAACATTACCTGCAATAGCCATTTTGTTGCCAGATCACCACGCCTGAATTGAGAAGCTTCTGGGGCTGCAGGCCTCCCAAGCCTGTTTTTTTTTCAGGGAGTGTCCTATGTTGCACAATGTTGGGTAACAACACTTAGAGCCTGTCTTTTTCCAGATAACATTTAACAGAATAACAGAGCCGGAAGGGACCTTGGAGGTCATCTAGTCCAACCCCTTGCTCAGACAGGAGACCCTGTACCATTTCTGATAAATGGTCGTCCAGTCTCTTCTTAAAAACTTCCAGTGTTGGAGCATTCACAACTTCTGGAGGCAGGTTGATGATGATGATGATGATGATGATGATGATGATGATATAAAGTTGGAAGGGATCTTAGAGGTCATCTAGTCCCAACCCCCTGCTCAGGCAGGAAACCCTGTACCGTTTCAGACAAATGACTGTCATGTCTCTTCTTAAAAACTTCCAGTGTTGGAGCATTCACCACCTCTGGAGGCGAGGAGTTCCACTGGTTAATTGTTCTGTCAGGAAGTTTCTCCTTAGTTCCAGGTTGCTTCTCTCCTTGATTAGTTTCCACCCGTTGCTTCTTGTCCTGCCTTTGGACGCTTTGGAGGTTAGGCTGACACACACACCTCTTTTTTGTGGCAACCCCTCAGATATTGGAATATTGTTATTTAGAAAAGTGCACCTGTCAACAACCCTTTTAAGTAGCTGCGCCTTGCACCTTTCCATCTCTGCCTCGATTCAAGGTAGTCCTCAACTTGCAACACAATTGCCATGTGGCCGTTAAGTGAATGATTGCATGACTATGCCCGGTTTTGTTACCCTTTCGCCTGGGGAATTCTGGGAATTGCAGTCCCCAAGTCTTAAAGTTGCCAAGTGCTGGCCAGGGAATGCTGGGAGTTGAAGTCCACAAGCCTTAAAATTTGTCAAGTGCTGGCTGGGGAATTCTGGGAATTGAAGTCCCTGAATTATAAAGTTGCCAAACCTCCTTAAAGTTGCAAACCCCTGACCTTGAGGGGTTACTTTGTTGGGGGTCTCACAACTGGATATTGTAGAGGTGGCTTAGTGACTAGGGCGGTGGGCAGGATGTGACTCGCCACAATTCACGTTGCAAATGGCCAGATTATTATTATTAACCAACACATCTGTTCACAAAATATGGCACCCAGTCTTCTTAAAGTTGCCAAGGTTGTGGACACTGCTGGCTCAAAAGGGAAGGGTTGCTAAGACCAAAGGTAGCTGTGATGTGTGAGATTTGTTGATTTGTATATATTGTTCTCCTGCACCCTCCTAGGGGTCAGAAATCTGCTCTTAACCTCCCCCATTTTGTCATAGCAGCCCAAGAGCCAAATGGGAATTTTTTTTTGCTACTGATTGCATTTTTTGCTTCCGATTCCTTCTTTTGCAGTTGTCAAAAATCTGAACGAGAGGTACAAATTCTGCATCGCCATGTGCAAGAAGCTGACCGAAAAGCTGAACCAGTTTTTCTCAGATAAGCAGCGTTTTGTCGATGAAATCAACAGCGTCACCGCCGAAAAGCTCATCTACAATTGCGCGGTGGAAATGGTAAGAAAGCTGGCAGAAGAAATCGATCATCGGGCGATCCGATCCGAGCTCAAGGGAGAGGTCAAACACCTCATAAGTCACGAGTCCCTTCGCGGTCGCAAAAGATTGTACATCCAGCCGACCTTGAATGCCTTAATTCCCACTCATTTCCCGCGACCATTAGTAGCTCAGATTCTTGTATAGGTAGTCCTCGACGTACAACAATTTCTTCAGTGACCGTTCAAATTCACAACAGCACTGAAAAAGGTTTTCCACCCTTAAGACCATTGCAGCATCCCCATGGTCACATGATCAAAATTAGGATTCTTGTCAACCGACTCATATTTATGACGATTACAGTGTCCTGGCATCACGTGATCCCCTTTTGTGACCTAACAAGGAAAGTCAGTGGGGGAAAGCCAGATTCACTTAACAACCCTGTCACTAACTTAACAACTGCAGTGATTCGCTTAACAATTGTGGCAAGAATAGTTATAAAATGGGGTCAAACCCACTTAACAAATGTCTCACTTAACAACAGGCACTTTGGGCTCCATTGTGGCCGTAAGTTGAGGACTACCTGTAGAGAGCTTAAGCAGGCAATAAATTTTTATACTCCTTTGAACAGCCCGAATCTCCCGATTTCCCCAGCTCTTGGCATTTGTTTAGCGACTGTTCCAAGTTGCCACGACACTGAAAGAGTGACTTAGGGCTGATCCTCGCACTTACAACCGTTGCAGCATCCCCACAGTCACGTGATCAGAATTGGGGTGCCGCCACTTATAATGACAGTTGCATCCCAGGCTCCCGCGATCACCGTTTGCAATCTTCCCAGCCGGCATTTGACAAGCTAAATCAATAGGGCAAGCCAGGTTCACTTAACCAGTGTCGTGATTCGCTTAACAGCCGTGGCAAAAAAAAAAAAAAAGATTGCAAAATTGCGCACGACTCACTGTTTGTCTTAGCAATGGAAGTTCTGGCCCTTCTTACAGTCGTAAGTCGAGGACTGATCTGTAGAAGGCCTCCCGCTGCTGTTAAGCAGGCAGGCAAACAACTCCAGCGTAACCGGAGCACCTAAGGGATTAATTAAGAGTGATTTTTCCCCTCGTTACTTCTTCCTCCTAATTTGGGGAAAGTTTGTGGTGCTGCTGCCTAACCAATCTTTCATCAGACTTCATTATCTTTGGCATGAACACCCCCGGGGTTGTGCGGTCCCAGAAGCTTTTCCCACAATCTACCATATATCACATAGTTGGAAGCCCTCGAGATGTTCAGAGAGGTCACATCTTTCACAACACCTGCAAGATTTTCACACTTGGGCATTGGACTCTGGCTGTCATTCAAAGGCTCGGGAACTTTTGCCTGACCAGAGCAAACTCTCCCTTCGAAACAAGATGGGACAGCAAATAAACTTAATACGGGTCGTCCTTGACTTACAACAGTTCATTCAGTGACCGAAGTTAACAACGACACTTTTTTTAAAAAAAAGGGGGTGGGGAAACGTTACGACCGTTTTTCACACTGAGGACCGTTGCAGCATCCCCAGGGTCATGCGATCAAAATTCAGACACTTAACCGCTCTCATTTATCACGGTCGCAGCGTCCCAAGGTCACGTGACCCCCCCCTTTTTCAAACCTTCTGGCAAGCCAAGTCAAAGGGGAAGCCAGATTCACTTAACAACCGTGCTGCTAACTTAACGATGGCACTGTTTCACTCAACGACTGCGGCAGGAAAGGTGGTAAAATGGGACAGCAGTCAGCTAACAACTGTCTCATTGCCTAGTGACGGAAATTTGGGGCTCAATTGTCTTTGTAAGACGAGGACTATCTGTCAAGTAAATACATACATACATACACACAGGCTGCCCTCAGATTGTCTGCTGCACAGTGGCTCCTGTCTTTTTCCTCTTGGCTTCCGTTAATCTGCCTCTCCTCCTTAGGTCCAAGCAGCAGCCTTGGATGAGATGTTTCAGCAGACCGAAGATATTGCTTACCGGTACCACAAAGCCGCCTTGCTGTTGGAAGGCCTAGCGAAGATTTTGCAGGACCCAGCTGACATTGACAACGTAAACCGCTGTAGGTCATGGTGCTGCGGGGGCTAGTTTTATGGGTCATGTAAAACCGCCATCATATATTACGGTTAATTTATGTATATAGAGTAGAGCAGAGTGAATAGAATAGAATAGAATCAGGAATAGAATAGAATAGAATAGAATAGAATAGAATAGAATAGAATAGAATAGAATAGAATAGAATAGAATAGAATAGAATAGAATAGAATAGAATAGAATAAAATGAAAATAACCTTTTTTGGTTATTTTGAAAAAAATTTACACCATGATGGATAGGATAGGATAGAATCAGGAATAGAATAGAATTGGAATAGGAATAGGAATAGAAATAGAATAGAGAATGGAATGGAATAGAATAAAGAATAGAATAGAATAGAATAGAATAGATGGAATGGAATGAAATTAGAATAGAATAAAATAGAATAGAATAGAATAGAATAGAATAGAATAGAATAGAATAGAATAGAATAATGAAAGAACGGAATAGAATAAAATAGAGAATAGAATAGGAAATAGAATAGGAAAGAATAGAATGGAATAACAATAGAATAATAGAATGGAATAGAATAACAGAACAGAACAGAACAACAGGATAGGATTGAATTGAACTGAATTGAATTCTATTCTTTAATGGCCCTGTGCAATTGGACACACACAAGGAATTTGTCTCCGGTGCCTAAGCTCTCAGTGTATATACAAGCAACAAATCATGATTATAATCATAAAAAACATTCCTCATAAATCATAAGATACAACACTCCCTGGTGGTCATTTGTTGTTGTTAGCTGCGAAGTCGTGTCCGACCCATCGCGACCCCATGGACAACGTTCCTCCAGGCCTTCCTGTCCTCTACCATCTTCTGGAGTCCCTTTAAGCTCACGCCTCCTGCTTCAGTGACTCCATACAGCCACCTCATTCTCTGTCGTCCCCTTCTTCTCTTGCCCTCGATCTTTCCCAGCATTAGGGTCTTCTCCAGTGAGTCCTTCCTTCTCATTAGGTGGCCAAAGGATTTGAGTTTTAGCTTCAGGATCTGGCCTTCTAAAGAGCAGTCAGGGTGGATCTCCTCTAGGACTGACCGGTTTGATCGCCTGGCAGTCCAAGGGACTCGCAGGAGTCTTCTCCAGCACCAGAGTTCAAAGGCCTCCATTCTTTGGCGCTCAGCCTTTCTTATGGTCCAGCTTTCACTGCCATACATTGCAACTGGGAAGACCATAGCCTTGACTATACGCACTTTTGTTGACAGGGTGATGTCTCTGCTTTTTAGTGTGCTGTCTAGATTTGCTAAATAAGCGATCAGCATAAATCATACTAGGATACTAAACAGAACAGTTCATGCAACTCGTAAGATGCAAGCAGCAAAGTCATAGTCCTGAGAAGATAAGGAAATAGGCAAGATGAGATAGATAATCGTATAGCTAGGCCTGCTACATATATGAATCACGGACCAAAATGGAGGACTACCTGTATGCAAAAATTCAGGTGTGTTGTGGCATTTTTACTTTGGAGGCTGCTCATTTTATATTATAGAAGCAGTCCTTGGCTTACAACCAAAATGGAGCCCAACATTTTTGTTGCTAAGTCCCACAATGACCTTTCTTTGGAATCAGCGTGACTTAATGGCTGCAATTACGGGCTCAATTACAACTATAAGACGGGTTGACCTTTAACGGGCAGCTGGTTCCAGAGGGCAGGCGCACCCACAGAGAAGGCCCTCCCCCTGGGTGTTACCCGCCGGCAATCTTTAACCGGCGGCACCCTGAGAAGACCCACCCTCTGCGAGCGCACTGGACGAAGGGAGCTTGATGCCGGCAGCAGGTGTTCCCTCAGATATCCCGGACCCAAGCCATTTAGGGCTTTATAGGTCATCACCAGCACCATGAATCTCACCCGGAGGGCAACCGGAAGCCAATGCAGCTCGCGGAGTAGAGGTGTTACATGGGAGTATCGGGAGACCCCCATCACAACTCGCGCGGCTGAATTCTACACCAGTTGTCTCCGAATGGTCCTCAAGGGCAGCCCCATGTAGAGAGCGTTGCAATAGTCCAAACGGGAGGTCACGAGCGCATGAGTGACTGTGCGTAGGGCATCTCGGTCCAAATAGGGCCGCAACTGGTGCACCAGGCGAACCTGGGCAAAAGCCCCCCTGGTCATGGCTCCTATGTGATCTTCAAAATTGAGCCGTGAATCCAGGAGGACGCCCAAGTTATGTAAAGCAAGCGTCACAAAACACGACGAGCTTGCAACCAGTTGCAGATCAGTCTCAGCGCACCTCAACCCCGGATCCTTTTAAACCTTTTCGAGATTTTTCAAAAGATTTTGCTCGCCTAGCTCAGAGCGGGCTCCCACGCGGAGCAAGCATTACTCACACGCACGCCGATGTCTTCATGCCTTTTTTTTTCTTTTCTTTTGTTTTTCAGATAAAGCCAATATCGAACGGAGACTCTCTGCTCTTTGTTGCAACGCCGTCGCCGTCTATGAATAGAAGACCCCCCGTGTGCCCTACTCCCCCGGGACCACTTAGCCTAGCCCAAAAATCTTCGCGTATTTCCCATCCCAGCAGGCTTATATCAAAGGAAGAAAAGAAAAAAATTCATGAAACAGGAAAAAAAAATTGCAAATAATGTTGGGAGGGGGAAAAAAATTGTCCTTGGAAAAAAAACATTCGTTTCTCAGCCAGACGGGGGAAAGACGGTTTATACGATTTCCACCGCAGTTTTGATCTTGGCAAGCAACGATTCGCCGTCTTCGTAGATTACAAGAGGACGGAGGGATCCTTCTCCGGCAGGATTTCTCTCCCCCCTCCCCCCCCAAATTTGGTTCCTTGCTTTGGGTTTGAAACGGGTGGATGTCTGCTTCGCGGGACAAAACTGAAGGCGACACTTTGTTCGGGCTGGACTTGCGTTCTGGGAAGCTTTGCAGCCGAGCGTGAGTGGCGAAGATCCCTCCATCTCAAACCGTCAGGAACCTGGATTAATTTTGCATATGCATATACACACACAAACACACACACACACACACACACACACACACACACTAAATAACTGACAAGGCAAAATGACAGACTTCTTGGAGAAAAGGGCGTCCAGCGAGAATCCCTGAATTGAACCTTTAGCAACAACCGTAGACGTACGACTTTGGATGTTCTTCCTAATCCCTCGCGCGCCCAAATACTTTATATTGCACTAATTTACTAAACTGCGTATCGGTGGGTTTTGTTTTTTGTTTTTTTTTTGATATAATTAAACAAAAAAATTACAGAAAAGGCACAACTATCCATTCTTACTGGCAGGGCAGAGACTGGCGGGCGGGGGAGAAACGATAATTCGTTATTGACTCGTTGAGGTGCAGGAGAAGAAATGAACGTCGTTCCCCCCCCCCCCCCAAAAAAAACCCCGCTGCCGAACTTTTTTCAACCCGCAGCTTCCTAGGAGACGTTTCAAAGTTGTGTAGATATGTCGTAAGGTGAATTCTTTCTCTTTTATATTTACTCAAGTATTAGATATTTACTCAAGTATTAGATAAAAGGATATATATATATATATATATATATATATATATATATATATATATATATATATATATATATATATATATATATAAAGAGTTAATTAGCAAGGTCCATTCAAAAAGCCTTGACAAATACTTAAACATACATTTGCCTTGCCTTCCAGCTAATATAAGAGAGAAAGAACCCCGTGGCTCAGGAGGTTAAAACACTGCCTGATATACAATCAGCCCGGGTTCGAATCTCAGATAAAGGGTATGACTAACTGATGAGAACATAAATGAGTTCGAAATGATCATCTTAGCCTCCCAAATTCTTTATTAGCAATTTGAATAATTTGCACAAATAATGAGCTGTCATAAGTTGACTAGTTCCTGTGGATAAGCCCTGAGCCGGGCCAAAACAGGAATGAAAGAGTTAATTAGCAAGGTCCATTCAAAAAGCCTTGACAAATACTTAAACATATATACATATATACATATATACATATATATATATATATATATATATATATATATATATATATATATATATATATATATATATATATATATATATCATCTAATACTTGAGTAAATAGTCTGGAGTGTTTCTCAATCTCCTCGACTTTTTTAAGAGTCAGAGATTTCGACTCCCAGAATTCCACAGCCAGCTGTAGCCGGCTAGGGAATTCTGGGAGTTGAAGTCTACGCGTCTTAGCATTGCCGAGACGGAGTAAAACTCACTTTGGGTAACATTCTGACATGGTTTCCGGCCCCGTCCTATATCAAGGCTTGCTTGGTTGCTTAAGTCTTCTGTTGCATGCCAAGTTGTGTCCCTCCTTGAACTCGAGGTTTAAAAAAAAAAAAAGGCACAGCTGCCACCTGGATGGACCGTTGTTTTTGTAGCAGAAGCTTTTTTTTTAAAAAAAAAAGAAGAAAAAATAGCAAAGCATTAAGAAATAATTATAATCAGGTTTATTCGGAGCAGCTTTTGAGCAGTTCTGCCCTTGCTCTCCTCCTCCTCCTCCTCCTCCTCTTCCTCCCCTGTTCTTTGCTCAACTTGAAAAGTTATTTAAAAAAAACAACACAAAATTTCATACTTGGTCCTCTTGAACTTCTAAGAGGTTTTTCAACTGCCGTCACTTGAAAGGAGGAAAAATAATAGCTCGTTTATAACGGAATCATTTCGAGTCTTTTCAAAAAAAAAAAAGTCAAACCTCTTTGGATGGACGTTGATTGGCATTTAAGCCTCATCCGCTTTTGCGGAGTGTGAAGAAAATGTGTTTTGTGCGTGCGTTTTTCTCTCCTTTTCCCTTCCCCCCCCTGTCTTATTTTTCCTTGGACAAAAGTAATGTACGTTTTTACTTTTATTTATCAGTACAAGCAATTTCGGAACTTGATTTGAAAGTGGTTTTTTTTTTTAATTTATACAACGTTTGTATTTTTAGATCTTTAATACTGTGTTTCTACTACTACCCCTCCTTTGTAACTGCATGTGTTTTAATTGTCGACCCGTAGTGTAATAACTGAAGAGAAATATCCTGTTGATAATTTTTATTATGACCTGTATAAATGTATATTAAAATTCAAACCAACAAGCAAAACAATAATAAAATGATACTCAGATGTTCCTACATATATAATATAAGGTTTAACCATTGGATTCAAATCAAGGTGTTGCCGTTTGTCCTGTGTGTGTGTGTGTGTGTGTGTGTGTGTGTGTGTGTGTGTGTAAACTGATACTCAGATGTTCCTATATAGGTTTAACCATTGGATTCAAATCAAGGTGTTGCTGTTTGTCGTGTGTGTGTGTGTGTGTGTGTGTGTGTGTGTAAACTGATACTCAGATGTTCCTATATAGGTTTAACCATTGGATTCAAATCAAGGTGTTGCTGTTTGTCGTGTGTGTGTGTGTGTGTGTGTGTGTGTAAACTGATACTCAGATGTTCCTATATAGGTTTAACCATTGGATTCAAATCAAGGTGTTGCTGTTTGTCATATACGTACGTGTGTGTGTGTGTGTAGATATATGACCAACGGCAACACCTTGATTTGAATATATATATATATATATATATATATATATATATATATATATATATATATATATATATATATATATATATTTATGTAACAAGTATTTGACATATATATATGTTTGTATATACACATATATGTGTGTGTGTGTGTGTGTGTGTAAATTTTAAATTGCTAACAAAGAATTAAGGGAGACTGATATGCATTTCAAACTTATTGGTTTTCATCAGTCAGTTTGAAATGCATATCAGTCTCCCTTAATTCTGTTAGCAATTTAAAATTTACACAAATAAGAGCTGTCACCGGTGTGACTACTGCCTGTCGATGGCCTTCAGGTTAGGCTGACACAGGAAATAAAGATTTGTCCCATGTTTGGGGCCTAGCAAGGTAATCTAAATTAGCCTAAGGAAGAGGGCATTAAAATAAGGCATGCCCCAGAAAGGTTTGGGTCTGATTATGGGATGGTGAATTTTAATTAAACATTCCCAGAAGGAACTGTGGGATCCTTGGCGCTCTCTGAGCTGGGTGGTTTTCTTGCAGATATTTCGTGACCCAATTAGGGAACATCATCATTGCCAGAAGGGAAGGGGGTTTGTGAGAGGAGGAGGAGGAGGAAGACTATGGGGACCTTCATGCTCTCTAAACTTGGTGGTTTCCTTGCAGACATTTCATGACCCAACTAGGTCAGGGCTTTTCAACCAGCGGTACGGGTACCACCCGTGGTCCATTGGCACCTGGCAGGTGGTACGCGACCATCCTAGAAAGAGTGGTAGCGGGGGAGGGGAATGAGCTGAACCAGTGGCAGCACTGCACAAGCCTGAGCGAGAGACGGCTGGAGCTGCAGGGCTGTCGGGGCTCAGCGGAAGCGCCAGGATCAGCGTCAGGCTCCAGCTGGAGCTCGGCGCTGATCCTGGCGCTTCCGTTGAGCCCAGAAGAAGCGCCGATCAGCTGGAATGTTGCAGCATCTCCAGGGTCTTGTGACTTACATTCAGATGCTTGGCAACCGATTCATATTTATGACGGTCACAGTGTCCCAGGGTCATGTGAAGGGACCAAAACCTGCTGCAATCACTCAGTAAAGGGGGGAGAATAAAAACCAAACGCTCCCCCACCCCACCCCCGCTGCCAATCCTCAACAGAAATGCTCACAGCCATGAAAACCTCGGCCAGGAGGAAGAGCACCACCGGGCGGGCAGGAAGGTGTCTTGCTCGGCTGTGGCTTGTGGGGAGGCACTTTTTTCAGTGCCATAGTAACTTCGAACAGTCACTAAGCGAACTGTTGTAAGTCGAGGACTACCTGTGCTTCGTCACTTTTTTTTTCTTTTGGTCATTCAAGTTTTTGACCCCTTGCTAGGCGACTGGTGGTACTCGGATGTTGCCATATCCTAAACGTGGTACAATGGGTGAAAAGGTTGAAAAGCCCTGGACTAGAGAACGTCATCAGTGCTAGAAGGGTTTGCGGAAAGGAGGAGGAGTGTGGGGTCTCTGGTGCTCTCGGAGTTTGGTGGTTTCTTGCAGATGTCTCATTTTTTTATTTATTTATTTATTTATTTATTAAACTTATATACCGCCAACTGGGTAACATTTATTTTATTTTTTATTTTAATTCCATTTATATCCCGCCCTTCTCCGAAGACTCAGGGCGGCTTACAAGCTTAGCAGTAGCCTTCATTCTACGTATATGCCTGCTTGTTAGGGCTTTCACACACCCCCCCCAAGCGGCATTATTACAAAGTCAGCTTACTTGCCCCCAACAATCTGGGTCCTCATTTTACCTACCTGGGAAGGATGGAAGGCTGAGTCAACCTTGAGCCTGGTGGGACTCGAACCTGCACTCATTGCAGGCAGCTGGGGTTACTTAAGGAGGCATCAGCCCACTGCTCCACCAAGGCTCATGGTGAATGCTAGGAGGGAGGAGTTGGAAGAAGGGGAGGGGGAACAAGAGAAGGGGGTGTCCTGGGTCCTGTCTGAGCTTAGTGGTTTTCCTGCAGACGTTTTTCACGAGCCAACTGGGTACACATCATCAGAGCTAGAAGGGAGAGGGGTTTGTGGAGAAGAGGAGGAGGACTGTGGGGTCCTTGGCGCTCTCTGAGCTGGGTGGTTTCCTTGCAGATGTTTCATGACCCAACTAGGGAACATCATCAGTGCTAGAAGGGACGAAGAGGAGGAGGAGGAGGAGGAGGAGGAGGAAGGACTGTGGGGTCCCTGGTGCCCTCTGAGCTGGATGGTTTCCTTGCAGACGTTTCATGACCTAACTAGGGAACATCATCAGTGCTAGAAGGGAGGGGGTTTTTTGCAGAGAGGAGGAGGAAGGGAAGGATGAGGAGGACTGTGGGGTCCTCGCTGCTCTCTGAGCTGGGTGGTTTCCTTGCAGACGTTTCATGACCCAGCTAGGGAACATCAGTACTAGAAGGGAGGGGGCTTTGTGAGAGGAGGAGGAAGACTATGGGGTCCTTCATGCTCTCTAAGCTTGGTGGCTCCCTTGCAGGCGTTTCTTGACCCAGCTAGGTAACATCATCAGTGGTAGGGAGAGTTGTGGAGTGGAGAGAAAAGAGGAGGAGAAAGCAGAAATAGGAGGAGACCGTGGGGTCCTTGGTGCTCTCTGAGCTGGGTGGTTTCCTTGCAGACGTTTCATGACCCAACTAGGTAACATCATCAGTGCTAGAAGGGAGAGGGTTTTGCTCTGTTTATATATAAGCAATTTGCCCTGTTAGTATTTGGCAGGGGACAGTGTTCTTGGTGGTTCCTTTTTGTTTTTTAATTGAAAAGTTTTACAGTACATTTTTTAAAAAAAACAAAACCCCTCCCAATCCCCTCCCCTCTCCCCAAACCTCCCCGACTCCTCCCTCCCCTCCCCCTCCCCGACATCCCAGAGCTCAATACAGGGCATAAAAATACAAACAATCATAACCTACCATATGCAAACAACAATAAAATATTAAATTCTATCGCACTTTAACTCTTATTAAGATAACTACAAGTAAATTTATATATCACATAAATCCAATACTTATTCGAATGCTAGGTGAAACGTTTCAGTCCCGCATTTATTCTGGATGTAATCGATCCATCTTCTCCACTCCGCAATGTATCTCTGTTGCGACTGGTCTTTCAAGTACGCTGAGATCTTTGCCATTTCCGCCAAATTGGAAACTTTTAAAGTCCACTCTTCTATAGTCGGCAGTTCTTCCTTCTTCCAATATTGCGCTACTAAAAGTCTCGCTGCCGTGATTAAGTTCAACATCAACTTAGTGTCCACAACAGTAGTATCTATAATAATGCCCAGTAAAAACAATTGCGGACAAAACTTTATCCTTTTCTTGAATATTTTTTGCATATTCCACCAAATTTTAATCCAAAAAGCTTTAACCTTTTTACAAGTCCACCATATGTGAAAATACGTTGCATCTTCACAACCACACCTCCAACATTTAGGCTGGCAGTTCGGATACATACTTGCTAATTTTTTAGGATCTAAGTGCCACCTATAGAACATTTTATAAAAGTTCTCTCTTAAATTTTGGGCCTGTGTAAATTTTACATTTCTCACCCAGATCTTTTCCCAAGTATCCATTGTGATAACTTCTTGAAAGTTCTGAGCCCACTTTATCATACAATCTTTAACAAGTTCCGTCTCTGAATCAATTTCTATCAATGCAAGATATATCCTTTTTATATGTGCTTGACCTTGATCTCTAATTTGCTTTACCAAATTTTCATCAGTCATTGAGAAACCAGTTTTCTGGTCCTCTTTCCACCTAGCCTGTAATTGACTGTACTGAAACCAGGTTTGTACAATCTTTTCTTCTTTTAAAATATTATATGGCTTTAATTGCCATACATTCCTCTCAAAATACAAAATTTCCTTATATGTAATCACATCATGTTTAAACCCAACATTTATATTTTCTATTGCGTGTTTTGGTATTGCCCAAATAGGTATCTTATAATTTAACTTGTGTCTGTACTTTTTCCAAACTCGCAACAGAGCATACCTTAAAATATTTATCTTGAACACATTATCCACCTTCTTGTCATACAATAAATATGCATGCCATCCAAATAACAAATCATGGCCCTCAAGATTTAATAATCTCGCTTGTGTTAAATTAAACCAATCACTTATCGCTGACAAAGCAGCAGTTTCATAATATAATTTAAAATTAGGCATTTTAAGACCACCTCTTTCACGCGTGTCTTGCATAATCTTAAATTTGACTCGTGGCTTTTTCCCTGCCCAAACAAATTTATTAATACCTTTTTGCCATTCCTCCAAATTTAAATCCTTTTTAAGTATAGGTATCATTTGAAATAAAAATAAAAATTTTGGCAAAACATTCATTTTCACAGCTGCAATTCTTCCCAATAAGGATAATTGTAGTTTTTTTCCAACTATCTAATTCTTTTTGTACTTTTCCCCATAACTTTTCATAATTATTTTTATATAACTTTACATTTGAGGGTGATAAATATATCCCCAAATATTTAACCCTTTTAACTATTTCAAATCCCGTTAGCTCTTCTAAAACAGCCTTTTGTAATACTGTCATATTCTTAGACAACATTTTAGTTTTTTGTATATTAACCTCAAATCCAGAAACTTTCCCATATTGCGTTATTATCTCCATCAATTCTACAACTGAAAAATCGGGCTGAGTCACTGTAACAACCAGATCATCTGCAAACACCCTCAATCTATAATCCTGGTCTCTAATTTGAATTCCCTTAATTTTATCCGAATCCCGTATTTTAATCAATAATATTTCCAATGTTAAAACAAATAATAAGGGTGACAACGGACACCCCTGCCTTGTACCCTTTTCAATATTACATACTTCAGTCAAACTATTATTAACTATTATGCGGGCTGTTTGCTTTTGATATATTGCCCTAATTGGTTGTAAAAATTTATCCCCAAATTTCATTTTATCTAATACTTTCAACAAAAATTGCCAATCCAATTGATCAAAGGCTTTTTCAGCATCCAAGAAGATCAACGCTGCAGGGATCTGATTGTTTCTTTCCAAAAATTCCAACCAATCTACTATACGCCTCACATTGTTCTTCATTTGTCTCCCACTTATAAACCCAGTTTGATCACCATGAATTACTTGTTGCATTACCCTCATTAATCTGTTAGCTAAAACGTTAGCAAATATCTTGTAGTCCGTGTTCAAAAGTGATATTGGCCTATAATTTTTTGCTTGGGTGACATCCTGGTCTTCCTTCGGAATCAAAGAAATAAAAGCAGTTTTCCAAGAGGGAGGTACCCCTCCTCCCATTTGAATTTTCTGAAACAATTCCTTTAAATTTAATTAATTTAATTTAATTTATTAATATTTCTATACCACCCTTCTCCCGAAGGACTCAGGGCGGTGAACAGGGCAAGAATAAAAACACAGAATTACAAAAGTTAAAAAAATGATTAAATACATGCCCACTAAAAAACAATTAATACATAGTAAAACCCCAGTAAAATACAAGGCTTCACCATCTCTAACTGCAAGTTTTTATAATACACAGCAGTCAGTCCATCCGTACCTGGCGCTTTGCCCACTTTCAATTGTTTGATTGCTGAAAAAAATTTCTTCATCAGTTATCAATTGGTTCATCTCTTCCTTTTGTTCTTGCGTAAGAACAGGAATATTGGCTTTCGTCAAATATTCATCAATATCTGCATCACTAATCTTATCTCTAGCATACAACTTAGAATAAAAACCAACAAAGGTCTTTTTGATAAGACTCTGCTGGTACACTACCTTACCCTTGTGTTCTATTCTATCTATATTAGAAGCCCTTTGCTTCTTCCTTAACAAATAAGCTAGCCATCTACCTGGTTTATTGGCATTACAAAAAAATATTATGTCTAGCATACCGTAAGTTAGTTGCCACTTGATCAGCCGTCAACTTATCAAACTGGCCCCTTAATAAATTAATTACCTCTTTAGTCTTCCCATCCGATGGATTCAAAATTAAAGCCTTCTCTTTTTCCTTAATTTCATTCTCTAATTCTTTCCTCCTAAATTCCAAATTACGTCTATATTTATTGTTCAAATATATTAATACACCCCTCATATTCGCTTTACTAGCATCCCAAACCATTTCAATAGAAGTACCTTTATACATATTAATTTTAAAAAATTCCTTCATCTGTTTTTTACACTCTTCCACATTTTCCTGATATCTAAACAAATTTTCATTTAAACGCCAGGAACGCCTATCCCTATTATCTTTTTTTTTTTTATTGAAAAGTTTTAAAATACAATTTTCCTTTAAGAATCCCCCCTTCCCCCTCCCTCCTCCCCCCCCTACCTCCCCCCTCCCCCCCCCGACTTCCCAGAGCTAAATACAAGGTATATATATAAAAAGCAATCATAAACAATCATATACTAACAACTATAAACTCTAAAATCCATCACTCTCTAGCTTATATAGGATAAAACAAGCCTTAATAATATTGAATATGTATAAAAAGAAACTAAGATAAGAAAAGGAAAAAAAAACGAAAGAAGACTTATTCAAATGCTACATAAAACTTCTTAACCCTATACTTGTTCTGGATAAACTCAATCCATTTTGTCCATTCCCTAATATAGCGTTCTTGCGAATGATCTTTCAAATAGGCCGAAATCTTCGCCATCTCTGCCAGGTCGGAAACCTTTAAAGTCCACTCTTCTATGGTCGGCAGTTCCTCTTTCTTCCAATATTGGCCTATCAAAAGTCTTGCCGCCGTAATTAAATTCAACATCAACTTGGTGTCCACAACTGTAGCGTCTGCAATTATTCCCAACAAAAAAAGTTGCGGACAAAACTTTATCCTCTGTTTAAAAATCTTCTGCATATTCCACCAGACTTTTATCCAAAAAGCCTTAACCTTCTTACATGTCCACCATATGTGAAAATATGTTGCATCTTCATCACCGCACCTCCAACATTTAGGCTGATAATTCGGATACATACTTGCAAGCTTTTTAGGGTCTAAATGCCATCTATAAAACATTTTGTAAAAGTTCTCTCTTAGATTTTGAGCTTGAGTAAATTTTACGTTCCTCACCCAAATCTTTTCCCACGTGTCCATTGTGATAACTTCCTGGATGTTTTGGGCCCATTTTATCATACAATCCTTAACAAGCTCTGTTTCTGAGTCAATCTCTATCAATGCAAGATATATCCGTTTGATATGTGCTGGTCCCTGATTTCTAATTTGCTTTATCAAATTTTCATCAGTCATTGTAAATCCATTTTTCTGGTCTTCTTTCCACCTGGCCCGTAACTGAGTATATTGAAACCAATTTTGAACAACCTTCTCTTCTCACAAGAGGCTATATGATTTCAAACACCAAACATTTCTTTCCAAACTGAGGATCTCCTTGTACGTAGTCACATCATGTTTAAAGCCAGCATGTATATTTTCTATTGCGTGTTTTGGAATTGCCCACAATGGTATCTTGCAACTTAACTTATGTCTATACTTCTTCCAAACTCTCAGCAATGCCTGCCTTAAAATATGCACCCTAAACACGTTATCTACCTTCTTATCATACAACAAATATGCATGCCAGCCAAACAACAAATCATGGCCCTCAAGATTTAATAACCTCCCTTGCGTCAAATTAATCCAGTCACTTATTCCTACTAGTGCAGCAGCTTCATAATATAATTTAAAATTAGGCAATTTAAGGCCACCTCTCTCACGAGTATCCTGCATAATCTTAAGTTTAACTCGTGGTTTTTTCCCTGCCCACACAAATTTATTGATACCTCGCTGCCATTCCTCCAGATTAGAATCTTTCTTAAGAATCGGTATCATTTGAAATAAAAATAAAAATTTAGGCAGGACATTCATTTTTACTGCTGCAATCCGTCCCAACAAAGACAATTGCAATTTTTCCCAACTCTCCAATTCTTTTTGAATTTTCCCCCATAGTTTCTCATAATTATTTTTATATAGCTTTGTATTAGAGGGCGACAAAATCACCCCCAAATATTTAACCCTTTTAACAATCTCAAATCCAGTTAATCCTTCTAAGAGGGCCTTTTGCGGTGTTGTCATATTTTTGGCCAAAATTTTTGTTTTTTGTACATTTACCTTAAATCCAGAAACCTTCCCATATTGTGTTATTATCTCCATCAGGCCCACAACAGAGTTCTCTGGCTGGGTCACTGTAACAACCAGATCGTCTGCGAATGCTCTCAATCTATAGTCCTGATCTCCAATTTGAATCCCCTTAATTTTTTCCGAATTCCGAATTTTAACCAATAATATCTCTAATGTTAACACAAATAACAAGGGCGATAACGGACACCCTTGCCTTGTGCCCTTCTCAATATTACATGCTTCTGTCAAGCTATTATTAACTATAATTCGGGCAGTTTGTTTTTGATATAATGCCCTAATCGCTTGTAAAAAATTTTCCCCAAAATCCATTTTGTCTAAAACTTTCAACAAAAATTTCCAATTCAATTGATCAAAAGCTTTTTCAGCATCTAAGAAAATTAGCGCCGCAGAGATCTGGTTGTTCCTTTCCAAAAACTCTAACACATCAACTATATGCCTCACATTATTTTTCATTTGCCTACCACTAATAAACCCCGTTTGATCCCCATGAATCACCTGTTGCAGAACCCTCATCAGTCTATTAGCCAAAACCTTAGCAAATATCTTGTAGTCTGTGTTTAAAAGCGATATCGGTCTATAATTTTTAACTTGAGTAGCATCTTGGTCTTCCTTCGGAATCAGAGAAATAAAAGCTGTTCTCCAAGACGGTGGCACCTTTCCCCCCCTCTGGATTGTCTGGAACAGTTCCTTTAACGGTTTTATCATTTCTAATTGTAAATTTTTATAATAGGCCGCAGTCAAGCCATCCGTACCTGGTGCTTTATCCACCTTCAATTCCTTAATTGCTGTAAAAATTTCTTCTTCTGTAATCAGTTGATCAATCCCTTCTTTTTGTACTTGCGTAAGAACCGGGATGCTAGCATTTTCCAAATATATATCAATATCTTTTTCATTAATTTTCTCCTTAGCATATAATTTAGAATAAAAATCCACAAAAGCGTCCTTGATAAGGTCCTGTTGAAACACAACCCTTCCTTTATACTCAATCTTGTCTATATTAGAAGCCCTTTGTTTTTTCCTCAATCTATAAGCTAACCACCTACCCGGTTTATTAGCGTTGCAAAAAGTATTATGTCTGGCAAACCGCAGATTGGTTGCCACTTGGTCAGCCATTAATTTATCAAATTGTCCCCTTAACAATTTAATAGCCTCCTTAGTCTTCACATCCTCTGAGTTCAAAATCAAAGCCTTTTCTTTTTCCTTTATTTCGTTCTCCAGTTCTTTCCTCCTAGCTTCCACAGCACGTCTATGTTTATTATTCATATATATCAACACCCCTCTCATGTATGCCTTGCTAGCATCCCACACCATATCCATAGAGGTACCTTTGTTCATATTAGTTTCAAAAAAATCCTTCATCCGCTGTTTACATTCTTCCACATTTCTCTGATTTCTAAACAAATTCTCATTTACGCGCCACGAGCGCCTGTCTCTTTTCTCCTTATCAATCTCCAACCAAACTGGACTATGATCAGAGATAGTTCTTGCACAAATCTTCACCTTTTTAGTCCTCAAAAAAAAGTCATTAGTCACCAAAATAAAATCAATCCTCGAAAAAGATTGATGTCTATCAGAATAAAAAGTATAATCCTTTTCCTGCAAGTGTCTCTCACGCCAAATATCTCGCAGTTCCAAGTCATCCTTCATTTCAAAAAAAGATTTAGGCAGTCTAGCATGACTTGGAATGCGCTTAAAAGCTCCAGCCTTATCCATCTGTACATCCAAAACACCATTCCAGTCCCCCATAAAAATAAAAGATTTATAATCCAACTGGGTAAGCTTTGTATGAAGTAAACTAAAAAAATCAGCCTGTTGTTGTTGTTGATTAGGGGCATACAGTCCAACTAAAAGCGTCTTTTTGCCTTCTAGCAACAAGTCTATCAGTACGTATCTTCCATGCTTGTCTGCTTCAATTAAGTCCGCTGTTATGGCACTTTTAATATAAACAACCACTCCATTTTTCTTATTCATTGCAGAGGCAACAAAATGCGTGCCCAGTCTTGAGTTCAATAAAAACTTTTGGTCCATAGCCCTAATATGCGTTTCTTGCAAACATATAACATCTATCTTGAATTGTTTTAAATATTGAAAAACTTTCTTTCTCTTCTGTGGTGAATTTAGTCCATTAACGTTCCAAGTCAAAAATTTAGTTGCCATGCATATCCTCCCAAAGCTCTTGAAGCACTGCTTTGATAGGACTATCTTCTTTAGGCCGTGCTCCTCCCACTGCTTGGCTATGAGTACTTTGTGAAGATTCCGAAGACTTTTGCTGGTCTTGTTCTTTTATTTTCTTTGCACGTTTTAAAGCAGCACGCGTTACCCTTTGCTCTCTGGGATCATCCAAAGAAACTACAGCTTGATCTCCTCCAGCACCGTTTTCCTCTAGTTCAACCTCTTGATGTTCTCCCTCTCCAGATCCCTTTGCAGCTTCCAGAAGTGTTAATGGGGTTGCTTTTAAGACGTTATTATAGAAATCACGCGCTTGCTTCACAGTAATCAGCCGGTACCTTTTGCCTTCATACATCACCATCAACCCATCTGGAACCTCCCATCTGAACCTTATATCTCGTTGCTTAAGCTCTTGCACAAGAAATGTGAAGTCTTTCCTTTTCCTTAAAATCTTTGGAGGAATTTCTTTTAAAACCAAGACTTCTTGATCAGCAATCACAACTTTAGCATCATAGGCAGCTTGTATAACTTCATCTCTAATTTCTCTTTTTGCAAAGTAGACCACCACATCTCTAGGCAGCTTTCTCTGTCTAGCAATCCATGAATTCACACGGAACACTTTATCCATAGCTTGTCTTATTTCAGATGCTGGCTGATTCAATACCACTTCGAGAGCCTCAGAAACCAGCTGCTTTAAATCTTCCTTAACATTCTCTTTTAAGCCTCTGATTCTGACAGCAAACTGCATCTGGTAATATTGAGCAAGACTTAATTCCCTTTCCATTTTATCTCTTAAATCTTCATTCTCCCGTACCTTTGCTTCTAATATGGCATTCTTTTGAATCAAATCATCCACTTTTTCATCCAAATCATCCACACATTCCGCCACTTTATGCACTGAAGACAAAATGTCTACCTTCATCACGCTGTACTTCTGTTCCATCCTCTCTTCTATTCTCTCCTCCAGTTTCTCCAATTTCTCCTCCATCTGTGCAAATTTATCACCCATTGATTGATTGATTGATTCCAAAAGTTTATCCAGAGCATCTCGTAAGTCCTTCGGTGTCAATACATCAGGAGGGTGCAACGCCTGTAACGATGATTGTTGCACCGGAGAAGATCCACCACTCCGAAGAGTTTTAGGGGGAGGTTTAGCCGCCATCTTTTACTTTCACTTATGACGCACTTTCACTTAAAGTTTAAAAAATCCATCAAACTCGAGAGTAAAATAAAATAATCCTCTTCACCTTTTCCTCTTGTACCGCTCTGCCTGCTCCTTTAATCCATAGTCCTTTCTTCAGGCAGGGGTGGTCGCAGACGCCTGGCTCTGCTCCAAGAAATCCGGAGCAGAGACGCCGGCCAGCTGGGAGCAACCCAGGCTTCGGGGGAGTTCAATCCTTCAGCCGCCCGAGCTCCAAGCTCAGGCGGCCCCGGAGAACTCTACCCCTACCTGGGGCCTCACCCCCTCCTCTTCTCCCGAGGAGGGGGCTTTAAATTCGCCCGAACAGCTGATCGGCGCTGTTTCGGGCGAAAAAACAACAGCTGAGCCGCGGGCAGCCCGGGAAGGCTGTCTCCGTCGCCGCGGAGCCACCGGAAGTCCCTATTATCTTTTTCTATCTCTAACCATACTGGACTATGATCAGACATAGTTCTTGGACAGATCTTAATCTTCTTGATCCTAGAAAAAAGATCATTAGTAATTAATATGAAGTCAATCCTGGAGAAAGATTGATGTCTATCGGAGAAAAAAGTATAGTCCTTTTCTTGCAGATTTCTTTCTCTCCAAATATCTCGCAATTCCAAGTCATCCTTCATTTCAAAAAAAGATTTAGGTAATTTAGCATGACTTGGAGTGCTTTTAAAAAAAAAACCCTTGTCCATTTGTACATCCAAAACACCATTCCAGTCTCCCATAAAAATACAAGATTTATAATCCCACTGAGTGATCTTGCTGTGTAATAAACTGTAAAAATCTGCTTGTTGTTGGTGGTTCCTTGACTAGGTGGCTGTTAACAGATTGTAATGCAGCCATGAACTAGCAGTCGGAAGGCGCGAGGAACCTGCCTTAATTTCCCAACACATGGACGTACCTCGCCACAATTTCACCGGGAAACCATTGGCATCCTAGACCAGGAGTCTTCCAACTTGGTCCTTTTATGACTTGGGGACTTCAACTCCCAGAATCCCCAGCCACCCTGCTTTAAGATGGGTGGACCTCTACTGCCAGAATCCCCAGCCAGTCTGCCTTAAGACGGGTGGACCTCCACTCCCAGAATTCCCCCAGACTTGCACTCCCAGAATCCCCAGCCAGCCATGCTTTAAGATGGGTGGACTTCCACTCCCAGAATCCCCAGCCAGCCATGCTTTAAGATGGGTGGACTTCCACTCCCAGAATCCCCAGCCAGCATGCTTTTAAGATGGGTGGTCTTCTACCCCCAGAATCCCCAGCCAGTCTGCTTTAAGATGGGTAGACTTCAACTCCCAGAATCCCCAGCCAACATGCTTTAAGATGGGTGGACTTCCACAATTCCCCAACTAGCACACTAAGACGTGTGAACTTCAGTTCCCAGAATTCCCCAGCTAGCCTGCTTTAAGGTGTGTGCACATCGGTTCTCAGGCTGGCTGGGGAATTTTGGGAGTTGACGTCCACCCCTCTTCCAGTTGCCAAGACTGGGGAAACGCTGATCTAGGTGCATCTTCCCACCAACGGCATAAGACAGCTGGCCCCGCCCATTCCTAAGGCTTTTTCAGTGACCGATGACTCCGCCAAGCAAATAAATTCACAATTTGTCTTGCATCTGCCAAGCTACCTTTGGCCTGCTTGAGCAATCCTGAATCCAACCGTAATTAGACTCTTGTCAAAAGCAGAATAAAGCCAATGCTAGATGCTGGTCTGATTGCTCAATGTGCAAAGCAGGTTGCTGCGTTCAAAAGGAATTGAAAAACCAGACAAACCCTAAAGATTATTAGCTTTATTCCTGCTTCGAATTAAACCGGTTGAGCATTAAAACCTGTTTGATCAGATCATCCACCCGATGGGAATCTTCCACCTCTAAATTGGCTAGGCTCAGCCGGGCAACTTCCCAATAACTTTGAGATAACAACTCCCAGAATCCCCAGAGGGGGAGAGAAGCATGGGAAGCGAATTATACGTCCCTGCTTGTTTAAGCTCTTTCAGGAGGGCAGTGATGCCCTTTAAGGCAAATGGCTCCAGACTGGCGCCCGGAGCACGCTCCCAAATAATCCAAGGATTTGCATTCTCCATGGCTTCCAAATTTCACTTTGCATTCGGTTTATTTATTTATTTTGGTTAACAAGGAAAGCCAAGTCTGCCTCTTCCCAAATTAAACTGACTTCAGTGGCCTTCTTGCTGGTCCCTTTGGAAATGGTTATAGTCTTAGAATTTCAAATGTTTAGTCTAAATTTCTAATTTTAATGTCTGTGGAGATTCTCAGTCATCCAGATCGTGATTGTCCCAAAAGCGCTTTTTCAAGAGGCAACTGGACATCCCAGTTAGAATGCAAAGGTGAGTTAAAGTCCCTTTAAAGATGTAGAGTAGAGTAGAGTAGAGTAGAGTAGAGTAGAGTAGAGTAGAGTAGAGTAGAGTAGAGTAGAGTAGAGTAGAGAAGAATAGAATAGAGTAGAATAGAATAGAATAGAATAGAATAGAATAGAATAGAATAGAATAGAATAGAATAGAATAGAATAGAATAGAAAATATGGAATAGAATAGAATAGTATAGAATAGAATAGAATAGAATAGAATAGAAAATATGGAATAGAATAGAATAGAATAAGAATAAGAATAAGAATTAGGAATAGAATATGAATTAGGAATAGAATAAGAATTAGGAACGGAATGGAACAGAACAGAACAGAACAGAACAGAACAAAATAGAATAGAATAGAAAATATAGAATAGAATAGAATAAGAATAAGAATTAGGCTTAGAATAAGAATTAGGAATGGAACGGAACGGAACGGAACGGAACAGAACAGAACAGAACAGAACAGAACAGAATAGAATAGAATAACAGAGTTGGAAGGGACCCTGGAGGCCATCTAGCCCAACCCCCCCTGCTCAGGCAGGAAACCCTATGACTAAATGACCTCCAAGGTCCCTTCCAACTCTCTTCTTCTGCTCTTATTACTCTGTTTCAAAGTGGTTGAAGGACAAGCAACCGGGAACCTCAGAAAAGTCAGGCCCGCACAACTTTTTTTTCCCCAGAAGTGTAACCGGATGCTTAAAAATTGTGGCCATCGTAACAACGGCTTTTTTCTTTCTTTTTCTTTTTTAAAAAAGAAAATCATCTTTCCATTCCCTCTGTCGAGCAAGTCCAAAGAAAGGAACTCACAGAAAGAAAAACCAGCAGATGAAAGAGTCAAAATTTTTCCCCCCTGCGCGCCCCCCCCCGCCATTCTTTATTTTCTTAAGTTCGGCTGGTTTTGCATCTGCGTGCAGGGGTGTGTTTTGACATGCCTGGTGTTTTCATGAGAATACGGTACAGTCCTGGGCTCGGATCCAAATTTGATGCAGTGGGAAGGCAGGCTGGTTTATTTATTTATTTTGGTTAACAAGGAAAGCCAAGTCTGCCTCTTCCCAAATTAAACTGACTTCAGTGGCCTTCTTGCTGGTCCCTTTGGAAATGGTTATAGTCTTAGAATTTCAAATGTTTAAATTTCTAATTTTAATGTCTGTGGAGATTCTCAGTCATCCAGATCGTGATTGTCCCAAAAGCGCTTTTTCAAGAGGCAACTGGACATCCCAGTTAGAATGCAAAGGTGAGTTAAAGTCCCTTTAAAGATGTAGAGTAGAGTAGAGTAGAGTAGAGTAGAGTAGAGTAGAGAAGAATAGAATAGAGTAGAGTAGAATAGAATAGAATAGAATAGAATAGAATAGAATAGAATAGAATAGAATAGAATAGAATAGAATAGAATAGAATAGAATAGAATAGAATAGAATAGAAAATATGGAATAGAATAGAATAGAATAAGAATAAGAATAAGAATTAGGAATAGAATATGAATTAGGAATAGAATAAGAATTAGGAACGGAATGGAACAGAACAGAACAGAACAGAACAGAACAAAATAGAATAGAATAGAAAATATAGAATAGAATAGAATAAGAATAAGAATTAGGAATAGAATAAGAATTAGGAATGGAACGGAACGGAACGGAACAGAACAGAACAGAACAGAACAGAACAGAACAGAATAGAATAGAATAGAATAGAATAACAGAGTTGGAAGGGACCCTGGAGGCCATCTAGCCCAACTCCCCCCTGCTCAGGCAGGACACCCTGCGACTAAATGACCTCCAAGGTCCCTTCCAACTCTCTTCTTCTGCTCTTATTACTCTGTTTCAAAGTGGTTGAAGGACAAGCAACCGGGAACCTCAGAAAAGTCAGGCCCGCACAACTTTTTTTTCCCCAGAAGTGTAACCGGATGCTTAAAAATTGTGGCCATCGTAACAACAGCTTTTTTCTTTCTTTTTCTTTTTAAAAAAAAGAAAATCATCTTTCCATTCCCTCTGTAGAGCAAGTCCAAAGAAAGGAACTCACAGAAAGAAAATCCAGCAGATGAAAGAGTCAAAAATTTTCCCCCCTGCGCCCCCCCCCCCCACGCCATTCTTTACTTTCTTAAGTTCGGCTTGTTTTGCATCTGCGTGCAGGGGTGTGTTTTGACATGCCTGGTGTTTTCATGAGAATACGGTACAGTCCTGGGCTCGGATCCAAATTTGATGCAGTGGGAAGGCAGGCTGGCTGCGAAGGGTGGAGAAAAGGAAAAAGAAAAAAAAAAGACAAGTTTTGTTTGTTCCAAAGGACAAAGGCCACCCCGGACGACATCTCGCCTGTGAGTAAGTTGGCTCCTTCTTCCTTTGCACTGCACACCTCGGATTCCTGACCTTTCGGTCTGGCTAAAAAGTGGGGCAGTTGTTCCGAGATAGGAAGAGTGGTAAACACAGAGAGTATCTGAGGAGGAGCGCCTTTGCACTTGACCTGTCGACTTCAGGGGAAATGGTTTGCATCTGAAGAGGTTCCCAGGAGGAGAGGATCGGGTTGAAGTGTAGCCTTGAAACCCAGCTGGACTTCACGGTTTAGGAAAGGGTGTTTGGGGTCCAGGCTGGGTTTTGCAATGTTTTTGTTTCTTTGGACGAAAGGAGAAATAAATAGGAGAGAAGGGTTGTAACTCAGGGTTGAACCGGGGTGGGGAGTGGGGGGTGTTGTCCGCACTACAGCTTGGTAGTTTCCTTGCAAACGTTTCATGACCCAACTAGGTGACATCATCAGTGGTAGAAAGATGGGGTGGGAGTTATGGAGGGCGGGGGAAGAGGAGGAAGAGGAGGACTGTGGGGTCCTTGGTGCTGTCTGAACTGCCTAGTTTCCTTGCAGAGGTTTCATGACCCAACTAGATTATGTCATCAGTGGTAGAAGGGGAGGAGGAGGAGGAGGAAGAAGAAGAAGAAGAAGAGGAGGACTGTGGGGTCCTTGGTACTCTCTGTACTGCCTAGTTTCCTTGCAGAGGTTTCATGACCCAACTAGATTATGTCATCAGTGGTAGAAGGGAATGGGGGAGGAGGAGGAGGAGGAGGAGGACTGTGGGGTCCTTGATGCTCTGTGAGCTGTGTAGTTTCCTTGCAGAGGTTTCATGACCCAACTAGATTATGTCATCAGTGGTAGAAGGGGAGGAGGAGGAGGAGGAGGAGGAGGAGGAGGAAGAAGAGGAGGACTGTGGGGTCCTTGGTACTCTCTGTACTGCGTAGTTTCCTTGCAGAGGTTTCATGACCCAACTAGATTATGTCATCAGTGGTAGAAGGGAAGGGGAGGAGGAGGAGGAGGAGGAGGACTGTGGGGTCCTGGGTGCTCTCGGAGCTTTGTAGTTTGCTTGCAGAGGTTTCATGATCCAACTAGGGAACATCATCAGTGCTAGAAGGAATGGGGTTTGCAGTAGGGAGGAGGAGGAGGAGGAGGAGGAGGAAGAGGGTGAGAAGGAGGAGGAGGAGGACGGTGAGGTCCTTGGTACTCTCTGAACTTGCTTGTTTTCTTGCAGATGTTTCACGACCCAACTAGGTAATGTGATCAGTTTGGGGAAGGACTAGGATTTGTTGAAGCTTTTCTTGCAGACATTTCATCACCTAACTAGGGAACATCATCAGTGCTAGAAGGGAGGGGGGTTTGCAAGGAGGAGGAGGAGGAGGAGGAGAATGACGGTGGGGTTCTTGATGCTATCTGACATTGGTTGTCTTCCTGCAGATGTTTCATGCCCCAACTAGGTAACATCATCAGTGTTAGAAGGAATGGGGTTTGCAGTGGGGAGGAAGAGGAGGAGGAGGAGGACTGTGGGGTCCTTAATGCTATCCAAGGTTGGTTGTCTTCTTGCAGACGTTTCATGCCCCAACTAGGTAACACCATCAGTACTTGGAGGGAAGTGAGTTTCTTAGAAATTCTTCGAAACCAGCTGTGCTTCAGGTTTTACCAAACAAAATTTGTGACCCATTCTAAATAGTTTCTGGGAATTAACCGAATCAACCCAACCTATTGAGGTCTCTTCAAAGGAGGGATATGTGCAATGAATCCTAAAAGAATTTTTTTTTTAAAAAAAAAAGAAAAAATCAGAGGCCGGTTGCCACATGGCAACCCCTTAACAGACTTTGGAGGGGTCACCACGTTGCAACTGCTCCTGATTTTTAATTCTGATGGAATTTTGTGTTGGGAACTTTAAGCAGAAATAAAAAAGGAACTTTATTTTTTTTCTTTTCGTTGAGCAATCGTGGCACCAGGACCCCTAAACTGTCACAACGCAATAAGCAAGCTTTTTCACTTTTTCCACCCAAAAGGCTTCATTTCACCTTTTACAGGGAGACAGCGGGACTCTTGGGAGATATTTTAACACCCCCAAAATGGAACTTCATATTTTGAAGGTCCCATTCCCTGCTAGCCACTAGTCCCTCTCCCCTTCTGTTTTTTGCATTCTTCTTTATGGCTCAATAAAAGCAGGTCCCAGAGATCTGTTGACGTGTATTGATGGCATAAAAAGTTTACTTTGAAAGGAGACACTCAGCCACAATATATTTCTTTATCGCTGGTGCCTCGTCGATGGCCTTTGATGCTTATGTAACCCTTAGGAATGGGCACGTGCAAATGAAGTGCACTATTGCTTCAGTCTGTTGCAATTTGTCGTCCAGCCTGTTCAACAGAACCCCCATTTTGGGTTAAAATCCAGCCCGAAAGACTTCTGACAATTTGCTGAATCTTAATAAAGCAGGTAAGGAAGCCTTTTCTTGTAGAAAAAAAAATTAGAAGAATCTACGTAGAATATTTTGGTTCCCACCCCCCACCCCCTTCCCATCTCATTTCTCCTTTGTTCTTCTCCAGCCAAAATTGCAAACTGGGACATTTTGTAGAAGCCAGAGATCTTAAGAGAACAGGAGCCGGAATGGAATAGGATTGACTGCTTGAGCAGGCGAAGGTTGGACTAGAAGACCTCCAGGGTCCCTTTCCAGCCCTATGATTCTATGACTTTTCAAATTAGGCTGAAGTTTGCGGCAGCTCAGCTCTGCCATAAAAGGTTTGTTCTTGCTAGGAACTTTCTTAAAAACAAAAACAAAATAAGCTTGAGGACTAGCTACATGATATTATAATAATAATAATAATAATAATAATAATAATAATAATAATAATAATAATAATAATAATATCATCATCATCGATGATGATGATGATGTTGTTGTTGTTGTTGTAAGGGACCTTGGAGGTCATCTAGTCCAACCCTCATTGGGGCACTGGGAACTATGTTCAAAAACTATGTCCAAAAACTTTTGCAAAACACATCAAGAAATTGCAGCTTCCTGCAATAACTCCAGCAAAGCTACAACAAACTGCGCTACTCGGAATATCTTACATTTTAAGAAGATACATGGTTGATACCTAGGATGCTGGCAGCAACCTGTGTCAACCATTAGGGCCAGTCAATTTGAGTGTTCAGTTGACTGAGTTTCATGTTTTATGAATAAAAGTTTTAACAATAATGATGATGATGATGATGATGATGATGATGTAGGAAGGGACCTTGGAGGTCATCTAGTCCAACCCCCTGCTCGGGCAGGAAACCCTATACCATTTCAGGCAAATGGCTGTCCAGTCTCTTCTTAAAAACTTCCAGTGTTGGAGCATTCACAGCTTCTGGAGGTAGGTTGTTAATAATAATAATAAAGTTGGAAGGGACCTTGGAGGTCATCTAGTCCAACCCCCTGCTCAGGCAGGATAACCCTATGCCATTTCAGACAAATGGCTGTCCAGTCTCTTCTTAAAAACTTCCAGTGTTGGAGCATTCACAGCTTCTGGAGGTAGGTTGTTAATAATAATAATAATGTTGGAAGGGACCTTGGAGGTCATCTAGTCCAACCCCCTGCTCAGGCAGGATAACCCTATGCCATTTCAGACAAATGGCTGTCCAGTCTCTTCTTAAAAACTTCCAGTGTTGGAGCATTCACAGCTTCTGGAGGCAGGTGGTTCCACTGGTGAATTGTTCTCACTGTCAGGAAATTTCTCCTTAGTTCTGTATTGGGGAACTCTGGCGTAGAGGATGAATCGGAGAGATCTGCTCTTGAGAAAGGGCTGAAGTTCTGGCTTGTAGCCGTTTGTTCTCTCTGACAGGCTAGATCAGCGTTTCTCAACCTTGGCAGCTTAAAAGTAGGTAGAGTTCAACTCCCAGAATTCCACACCTAGCAATGGAATGGAAGTCCACCCTTCTTCAAGCAAAGGGAATACTGGGAATTGAAGTCCATGCACCTTAAAGCATGCTGACCAGGGAATTCTGGGCATTGAGATCCATCTGTCTTAGAGCACACTGGCTGGGAGATTCTGGGAGTTGAAGTCCGCTCATCTTAAAAGTATGCTGGCTGGGGGATTCTGGGACTGGAAGCCCACCCCTCTTAAAGCAGGCTGGGTGGAGAATTCTGGGAATTGAAGTCCACCCACCTTAAAGAAGGCAGGCTGGGGAATTCTGGGACTTGAAGTCAACCCCTCTTAAAGCATCCTGGCTGGGGAATTCTGGGAATTGAAGTCTGCCCATCTTAAAAGTATGCTGGCTGGGGGATTCTGGGAGTTAAAGTCCACCGCTCTTAAATCCTGCTGGCTGGGGAATTCTGGGAGTGGAAGCCCACCCATTTTACAGCAGGCTGGCTGGGGAATTCTGGGAGTTAAAGTCTGCTCATCTTAAAAGTATGCTGGCAGGTGGTTCCACTGGTTAATTGTTCTCACTGTCGGGAAGTTTCTCCTTAGTTCTAGCTTGTAAGTTGAACTGTTGTAAGTTGAGGACTGGCTGTAGTGTTTACTGGCATGGTCCTGAGTCGCAGACTGATATATTTAGAGTGGAGTGACGAAGCCAGCTAGTAATTGAGTGGGTGAAAATATCTTCCTTTTCATAATGATGAGGCTTTGTTCATTTCCTCTGAGAAGGACGAGGACTGGCTTTCCGTTAATTCTATCTGGCGTCGGAGTTTTTAGATTTCCTGGCCTCTTCTCCCCACGAGCGGAGCCCTCCAGATGAGGCAAATAATTACAAGCAGTCCTTGACTTACGACCACACTTGAGCCCAAAATTTCCCCTGCTAAGCTGGACAGTGAAGTGACTTTTGTCCCATTTTACGACCTGTCTGCCCACGATTGTTAAGCGAATCACTGCGGTTATTAAGTCAGTCACACGGTTGTTAAGGGAATTTGCCTTCCCCTATTGGCTTTTGGTGTACAGGTCGGCCTCAACTTACAACACCCGAGTCCAACCTTTCCGTTGCTAAGTGGGACAGTGAAGTGAGTTTTGTCCCATTTTACGACCTTTCTGGCCGCAGCTGGTGGTTTATCAATGTAAATTATTGCAGCCTTTTTCTCATTTTCTTCTTGTGATCACACAGGAGCATAAACATCGGACTGTGGTTTGTTAAAAGAACGGTGGTTTAATATACAACATGAAACAACAATATTTAGGGAGCATACAGAATACAACAGGGGTCTTCCAACTTAGCCCTTTTATGACTTGTGGACTTCAACTCCCAGAATTCCTCAGCCAGCTTGCCTGGCTGAGGAATTCTGGGAGTTGAAGTCCACAAGTCATAAAAGGGCTAAGTTGGAAGACCCCTGGAATACAAGATAGTCAGTTCTAGTCAAATGGTTGAAGTGAGCAAGAAAGTTCCAACTGCTATTCTCCTCAGACACAGTCTCTTAAAGGGATACTACCCCCAAATATTCTGCTGACTCATTCTCTATATATCACTTCTGCCGGTCAGCTGCTAAATCATAATTACTTTGACACGGTTATTAAGTGAATCACTGCGGTTCTTAAATTAGTCACACGGTTGTTAAGTGAATCTGGCATCCCCCATTGGCTTTTGGTATAGAGGTCGTCCTTGACTGAGTCCAAATTTTCCGTTGCTAAGCGAGACAGTTAACCGAGTTCTGCCCCATGGACTTTGCTTGTCAGAAGGTTGCAAAAGGGGATCACATGACTCCAGGACATGGCCACCGTCATAAGTATGAGTCAGTTGCCAAGTGTCTGAATTTTGATCCCGTGACCACGGGGAGGCTGCAGCTAAGTGTGAGAAATGGTCACATGTTACTTCAAGTGGTCACTAAGCAAATAATTATAAGTCAAGGACTACCTATATGCTCTTCTCAACTTGGGACCTCAGCTGGTTTTACCCCTCCCAAGATATTCTATTCTATTCTATTCTATTCTATTCTATTCTATTCTATTCTATTCTATTCTATTCTATTCTATTCTATTCTATTCTATTCTATTCAATATTCAATTCTATTCAATATTCAATTCTATTCTATTCTATTCAATATTCAATTCTATTCAATATTCAATTCTACTCTATTCTAAATAAAGATTCTATTTTATTCTTAATAAAGATTCTATTCTATTCTATATCCTATTGCTTGTTCTATTCTATTCTATTCTATTCTATTCTATTCTATTCTATTCTATTCTATTCTATTCTATTCTATTCTATTCTATTCCATTCCATTCCATTCTGCATTCTCTTCTTTTCTCTTCTCTTCCATTCCATTCCATATATTCTATTGTATTGTATTGTATTGTATTGTATTCTATTCTATTCTATTCTATTCTATTCTATTCTACAACGTTAAAGAGACTTCAACTCCCAGAATTCCTCAGCCATCCAGCCAGCCTTCTTTTCTTGTACGGGCGGACGATCTGCAAAAGGCGCCCGCAGTACCGCAGAACACCGCTGGCGGCAGCAGAGAGCAGGTTTCTGGTCTCCGTTGGGCGCCTTGTTAGGTTGTCTCGCGGGACTTCTCCAACGCCCGCGCCTGGGCGGGGCGGGGGCTTTGCCTAGACCGGAAGAGAGCCTGCCAGTAGTCGGGCACGGGGCCGGAAGGCGGAAAAGCCCATCCGGAGAGCCTGGCGGAGGCGTGGCGCGTCGCGGAACACGGGCGGGAGTTGAAGACGTGGGGATGGTCGTTGCAAAATGTCAAGGTTGGGTCTGAGGGCGGTGCTGGAGGCTGTTATTTCCTAGCAAGACAGGCGGAAGTTCAACAGGTGCAGAGCCTCCAAACCCTTGGTTGGGTCTGCCGCTGGGGTGGGTGGGTGGGTGAAGCAGCTGTCCCTGTTGAGTGTTTGCCTGCTGCATCCCAGATTCTGCAGAGGTAAGGCGAAAGTTGGGCAGGGAGGATCGCCCTGTGGGATTTCTGGCCTAATTTGGGACTGCGGGGCGGGGGCTGAAGTTCTTGCTTAAACATAATAATAATAATTAATAATAATAATAACAACAACAACAACAACAACAACAATAATGTTGGAAGGGACCTTGGAGGTCATCTAGTCCAACCCTTTCTGCCAGGGATGCTGCTCCTTAAAAAGCACAGCTGGTCCTCCTGTTGAATTTCTGCCTACTGAAAGAGAGGGGGATTCCTTAGCAAAGCAGGTTATGGCCAGCTTTCTCCTGGCGGATGTCTGCCTGTTTTGCTCAAAAAAAAAAAAAAAAGAGATGGGCTGCCTTGAATTTCTGCTCAACAAGGAAGAATTTGGCTGGATTTCAGGAGTGGCAGAACTGGAAGGATTCGGGGGGCGGGGGGGGGCGGAGCAGAGATGGGTAAAAAGGGGTCCTTTGTAGGAGGTGATCCCCGGCCCCATTTTGCAGGTTGAAGTGCAAAAGAGGGGCAAGATCATCATCTTCTGGCAGAGGCAGGAATTCATCAGGGGAAGCAGCTGTCTCTCCCTTCTGGAAGTTTGGCTCTGTTTTGGAATTCCTGGGCTGGATTCACGCAAGACATTAAGCTGGGATAATTTGAGTTAATTTCCCCGCTTAAGAGCCTTGGTGGTGCAATGGTTAGAATGTTAGATGTTTTTGTGCCAGCCATGGCAGTTCCCCAAAAAGGTCATCAGATGGGAGCAAAGAGGCATCTTTGCTCCCACTGGTGGGTCAGGGGTCCCCGGCTCCTGCAGCCCCATTGGTGAGAGTTAATTGGTAAGGGAGGGGCTGAAGACCCCCATAAAAACCTCTGCTCAGGGGCTGCTCTCTCTTGTTGCTTTCTTGTTCAAGCTCCCTCTGGGAATGATCCATGAGCTCAACCCAGGCATGGATGCCTCCATGCCTTTTACTTTATCATTAAATAAAGCTTTGACGGATTGCATCCCTGCGTGCTGCTCTTTTACTTGGAAGCACCTTAACGAATCATCGATCTTGTGAGGCCAGCAGGCTAATTCTGCTGGCTGCCGGCTGCCAGCACTTTGAGTGTCACCGGCTCAGGTTTGACTCAGCCTTCTGTCCTTCCAAGGTCGGTAAAACAACCTTCCAGGTTGTTGGGGGGGCGACATGCTGACTCTGAAAACTGCTTAGGGTGAGCTGTAAAGCACTAAGTGCTATTCTTTCCTCCTTCCCTTCCTTGCCAGGGTGGCACAGTGGTTGATATGCAGTATTGCAGGCTGACTTTGCCCACTGCTAGGAGTTCGATCCTGACCGGCTCAAGGTTGACTCAAGCCTTCCATTCTTTTGAGGTCGCACAGATTGTTGTGGGGGGCAACATGCTGACTCTGTAAACCGCTTAGAGAGGGCTGTAAAGCACTGGGAAGAGGAATCTAAGTGGAAGGAAGGAAGGAAGGAAGGAAGGAAGGAAGGAAGGATAAGAATTAGGAATAGAATAGAAAAAGAATTAGGAATAGAATAAGAATTAGGATTAGAATAAGAATTAGGAATAGAATAGAATAGAATAGGAATATAGAATAGAATAAGAATTAGGAACAGAATAGAATAAGAATTAGGAATAGAATAGAATAGGAATATAGAATAAGAATTAGGAATAAAATAAGAATTAGGAATAGAATAAGAATTAGGAATAGAATAGAATAGGAATATAGAATAAGAATTAGGAATAGAATAAGAATTAGGAATAGAATAAAAATTAGGAATAGAATGGAATGGAATGGAATTCAGAATGAATAGTATATAGAACAGAACAGAACCTTGGAGGTCTTCTAGTCCAGCCCCCTGCTCAAGCAGGAGTCCCATTTCAGACAAGCGACTGTCCAGCTTCTTAAAAATCTCCAGGGATGGAGCATCCACGATTTCTGAAGGCAAGCAGTTCCACTGGTTAATTGTCCTCACTGTCAGGAAGTTTCTCCTTAATTCCAGGTTGCTTCTCTCCTTGCTCAGTTTCCAACCATTGTTTCTCGTCCTGCCCTCTGGTGCTTTGGTGAACAACCTGGCCCCCTCTGCCTTGTGGCAGCCCCTCAGATACTGGAATACTGCTATCATGTCTTTGTCTCCCCTCCCTCCCTTCCTCCCTATGGTGGCACAATGGTTAGGATGCTGTATTGCAGGCTAACTCACTAGCCCAGGGGTAGGCAACCTGGGATCTTTTATGACTCGTGGACTTCAACTTCCAGAATTCCTGAGCCAGTATGGGGGAACTATACCCCCCCTTGATGACTTTTGGACTTCAACTCCCAGAATTCCTGAGTCAGCATGGCTCAGTATGGAAACCTCTCCCTTTCCCCTCAGCATGGCTGGCTCAGGAATTCTGGGAGTTGAAGTCCACAAGTCATAAAAAGGCCATAGTTCCCCATGCTGGCTCAGGAATTCTGGGAGTTGAAGTCCACAAGTCTTAAAAGGGCCATCGTTCCCCATGCTGACTCAGGAATTCTGGGAGTTGAAGCCCATGAGTTATAAAAGAGCCGAGGTTGCCCACCCCTGCACTAGCCGTTGCCAGGAATTTAATGGAACTTCCCCACCACAAGACTCTCCCTGATGACTCACACCTGTCCCATCACAAGGCCCTCACTTGACACACCCACACCTGAAGCCCTTATAAGCAGAAGAACACCAACAATGACCCTCCCTAAACTCCACTGAAGATCTTAGCCAGCCTGGTAACGAAACATCTGGAAACCAACCCACAAGCTCGGAGGCCAAAATTCCACCTTCATCCCAGCTACAGATATTCACCACTATTGCAAAGAAAAGCCTGTTTTTAAAAAGAGGCAGCTTTGAATTTCCACTTGAGCTGCTTGAAGAGAGGGCTGTGCTGTCAAACGGGGTCACCTGCCAGGATATTGTGTGGCTAAAATGCCTCTTAAGAAATCCAATCCGGTGTGGGTGTTGGCTGAGAACACAATGGGGGTGGTGATCAAGGAGACCACAAATTCTTGGCAGGGCCTTGGTGTTCTCACACCTGTTGGGAAAGGACAGTGGCATTCCAATTTTGGGAGCTAAATTCTGCTGGCCTCTAAACGGCACTTGTTCAAATTTAACCTGTTAAGTCCCCAGGATGAGTAGGAGGGCAGAGCTGATTTATTGCCTGAGCAGGGGGTTGGACTAGATGACCTCCAAGATCCCTTCCAACTACTTCTCCTCTTCCTCCTCCTCCTCTTCCTCCTCCTCCTCCTTCTCCTTCTCTTCCTCCTTCCTCCTCCTCCTTATTCTTCCTACTACTACTACTACTACTACTACTACTTCTACTACTACTCCTCCTCTAAGGCAGGAGTCTCCGAACTTGGCCACTTTAAGACTTCTGGACTTCAACTCCCAGAATTCCCCAGCCTGCATGTCCACAAGTCTTAAAGTGGCCAAGTTCGGAGACCTCCCCACTACTCTAGGCAGTTACTTTGCTAGGGGCCTCACAGCTGAATCTTGTAAGGTCTTGTAAATTAACCAAGATGTATATTGGTGATTGGGGGGGGGGGGCGGGCAGAGAAGGATGTGACTGCCCAAAATCCATTTTCTAAAAGAGTCAGATTATGACTTCCTTGCCACATCGGTTCACAGTACAAAAATGTAGGGGCCAGACCTTTTAATTGAGGCTTAAACCAATAAATGGGTTAAAAATCCATTTTACCTGTGTATCTTATTTATTGACGGGTTAATTGCTGTGTTCCAGAGGATGAGAACAGAAAGAGATGTTCTACTGCATGGTTACATTAGTCTATTATTATTATTATTATTATTATGAGATCCAGTTCACACAAAAATGCAGTCATTGGGCAGAATATGTTCGATTAAGGAGCCGTTGAAATACACAGCAATAAAAAAAAATGAACAAGGTTAACCAAGTTAAAATAGTCCAACAGTTTTAGCTCAGGGTTAAACTGTGGGGTCCTTGATACACACTGAGCTTGGTTGTTTTTCTTGCAGATGTTTCATAACCCAACTAGCTAACATCATCAGTGCTAGAAGAGAGGGGAGGTTTGTGGAGAGGAGGAGGAGGAGGAGGAGGGTGGATTCCTTGGCGCCCTTTGAGGTTCTTTTCTTGCAAACGTTTCATGACCCAACTAGGGAACATCATCAGGGCTAGAAGGAAGGAGGAGGAAGATGAGGAGGAGGCAGTCTGTGGGGTCCCTTGGTACTCTCTGAGCTTGGTAGCTTTCTTGCAGACGTTTCATTTCCAAACTAGCTAACGTCATCAGTGCTATCTCGCTTATGACCTTATTCAGTATTAGTTGCCCTGTGTTGTGATTCAGGGTCAGCCTGTGGGTTCGGCAGTTGGGTCGGACGACTCAGAGGAGGAGGAGGGGGGTGTTGGAGAGCTTGCTGATGATGGCCTTGAGGCTCCGCAGAGCCCTCAGCCGGGCCCCTCCCACCTGGTCACGACGCAGACCCAGCTGTGTGAGCCTGACAGCGTGGATGAAGATGACCCACAGCTGGCCCTGTTCAAGGACGCCCGACGCAGGAGGCAGTCAATCAGGAGTAAACAGAGGAAGGCAATGGGGCACCTCGGAAGGAGGCAGAGAGAAGCCACGCCCTGAACTGTATTAAAGGGGAATGCGTGGGAGGGCTGGTTTGCTGAAGGCAACCGCTTGAATAGCTCCTGTTTCATAGCTCCTGTTTCATGGTTGGTGTCTGTTTTATGTTAATAAATTTGGCAGGCTTTATTCCAGCCTCTTGCTGTTTGTAAAGGGGTTGTCCCTGCTTTTTCTGCAGGGCCGGTAGCAGGCTGGTACAGAACACCCTGACTGACTTTTTCTGTCTTCTCACAGCTTCCAAGGAGCGATGGAGAAGTTAAAGCAAACGGTGGAGCAGGCCCGGGCTGCCTTCAATACGGGCAAGACCCGCCCGTTAGCTTTCCGGATCCAGCAGCTGAAGGCCTTAAAGAAGATGATACAGGAGAAAGAGAAGGAGTTCTCTGCAGCCCTCAAGGCGGATCTCAACAAGGTTTGTGCCGTAGCGTTTTGGTGAGTTGACAGCGGTATGGAGAATGCTGAGGATGGAGAGGATCCCCAAGTAGCTGTTTTGTTGTCTGAATGCAGTCGACCTGGGATTTCTCTTGCAGGTGGAAGAAATATACAGTGGCTCTTAGTACAACAGGAGCCTATCCCAGGAAATCAGGAAAGTGTGAGAAAGAAGCTCAAGATTTTCCCACCCTGATTCTCCTTCATACATGGAGGAAATGGCTTTTAGTACAAGAGGAGCCTATCCCGGGAAATCAGGAAATCAGGAAAGCGTGAGAAAGAAATTCAAGATTTTCCCACCTTGATTTTCTGGATTCAAAGTTCTGATGGCCAGGCAGGTCTGCGCTCCAAAATCACATGACAAGATTTGGGGTGTTTGGCAACTGGCCTACATTTATGTTTGTTTTCAGTCCCCCGCATAACCACGATTTACATTGTTTTTCCCGGAAATGGAATAGAATACTGGCCAAGTGTGGTTGGACACACAAGGAAGTTGGTTTCTGGTGCATAAGCTCTCAGTGTACATACAAGTAATAGTGACAATCATGACCATATACAACATGAAAATACATGCATCATAAATAGTGAAATACGACACTTCGTCATAAATCGTAGGATGCAACACTTAGTGATAGTCATAGAGTACCAGCTTAGCAAACAACATTAAACCATACTAGGGTACAAAAAAACCCAAAGTAATATAAATTGTAAGATACAAGCAGCAAAGTTATAGTTGTAAGAAGATAAGGATAGGTAATAGGAAAGATGAGGAGTTATTACAGCTCTACTAGTATTTTGACAGTGTTGTAGGAATTAGTTGTTAAGCAGAGTGACGGCATGGGGAAAAAAATTATCCTTGTGTCTAGTCGTTCTGGTGTGCAAGGCCCTGTAGTGTCATCTTGAGGGAAGAAGTTGAAATAGTTTACGTCCAGGAAATGAGGGGTCTGTAGTTATTTTCACAGACCTCTTTCTTGCCCGTAGCTGGTAGCAATTGTTTTTTTTCTGCAGTTCTAACTATCCGTTGAAGTCTGCGTCTGTCCTGTTTGGTTGCAGATCCAAGCCAGACAGTTATAGAGTTGCAAATAACAACAACAGTAATAATAATAACAATAAACAATTGTCGATAAGAAAGACAAAAAAAAGTCTGGAGAGTGACGTGGCAGTGCCTGGAAACAGCAGAATAGACGAGGAAGAACTGGAGAAGATCACAAAATACAAAGGCCTACAAATAGAAATAGAAAGACTGTGGCAAAGGCAAGCAAGGGTGGCACCAATAGTCATAGGCGCCTTGGGTGCAATCCCAGAACAACTGGAGCACCACTGGGACACCATCATCGGCACTGACAAATTCGCCATTAGTCAATTGCAAAAGGCGGCCTTGCTGGGAACTGCCTCCATCCTGCGACGAGATCTGTGATACCATCAAACATCCACATTAATGAACCTTTATTGTCAAAGTACAACCATGTATACATTGAGATTAGCTGAGCCTCCCTTCGTGCTCCCACCCCCCAACTCACAGTGACAACAAACCCTCCATCTTATTACACCCTGTGAACGAATTGCACCACACACCGGCCTCGCAAGTCAATTCTGCATAAAGTTTATAAAAATTATTTCCCGTTCAAAAGCCTAACAGCCCACGGATAAAAGCTGTTTTTCAGCCTGTTGGTGCGGCTGGCTATACTCCTATATCTGCCTATCCCAGGTCCTTGGTAAGGACTCGATAGGTAGACAAAAATGCCAAATCCAGTCTGAACATCTGGCTGTGATAATAATAATAATAATAATAATAATAATAATAATAATAATAATAATAAGAAGAAGAAGAAGAAGAAGAAGAAGAAGAAGAAGAAGTAGTAGTTGGAAGGGACCTTGGAGGTCATCTAGTCCAACCCCCTGCTCAGGCAGGAAACCCTATACCATTTCAGACAAATGGCTGTCCAGTCTCTTCTTAAAAACTTCCAGTGTTGGAGCATTCACCACTTCTGGAGGCAGGTTGTTCCACTGGTTAATTGTTCTCACTGTCAGGAAGTTTCTCCTTAGTTCCAGGTTGCTTCTCTCCTTGATGAGTTTCCATCCGTTGCTTCTTCTCCTTCCTTCAGGCGCTTTGGAGAATAGCTTAACTCCCTCTTCTTTGGGGCAGCCTCTGAGATACTGGAACACTGCTATCACTACCGTTCATTCCGCCGAGACCTGAAGACCTGGCTCTTCGAGCTCTCTGGCCCAGGCTGAGAATTTTAATTCTAATTTTAATTGGGGTTTTTTACTTTTTCAGGGACTGTTGCAATCTTTTAATTGTTTTTAATTTTTGTATTTCTTGTTTTAATTACCCTGTTAACCGCCCTGAGTCCTTCGGGAAAGGGCGGTATACAAATCCAATTAAATAAATAAATAAATAAATGTCCCTCCCCAGGTCTTTCTCTTCATTAAATGACAGACTCGGTAATTCCTTTGCAGAACCGTATCAGCAGCTTCTTGGGCAGTCTTTGAATTTTCTGAGTTGGCACAGGAAGAACATTCTTCGTTGTGCTTTCTTGCTGACATCTTTGATGTTAGGTGTCCATTTTAAATCTTGAGATATTATAGAACTTAGAAACCTGAAGCTCTCTACTGTTGATGCTGTGTGGTCTAGTATTGTAATAGGTTGTAGAATAGTAGGCTTTCTCCTAAAGTAAAACAGTGTTTACTTCCATTTTCCGGCCAAAACCCCTTTCCCCCTAGCGAACCACGGATTCATTTTTTTTATATATAGATTTTATTAGTTTTTATAGGGCTAAGAATAAGGTGGGGTCGGGATTAGGGTTAGGATTACGGTTGGGGTTGGGGGTTTTCCAAATAATATTTTCAATATTTAGCAAACAGCATAATGTCTGGGTTCATGTGTTTAACAAACAATAATATATATTATCATAAATAATAATATTGTTTATGATAATTGTTTATGATAATAATATATATTATCATAAACAATAGGTTAATTCATCACTCGATAATAATAATAATAATAATAATAATAATAATAATAATAATAATAATAATAATAATAATAATAATTTTATTTGTATACCACCCTTCTCCCGAAGGACTCAGGGCGGTGAACAGGGCAAACATATAAAAATACAAGAATACAAACATTAAAAGAGATTAAACAGGTGCCCAGAAACTAAGAACAATGAATTAAAATACATTAAAACAATATTATAATCTAAACCCATCACCCATCAGGCCAGGCCGGCTTGTTCGAACAAGTAGGTCTTCAGATCGCGTCGGAAGGAGCGAAGGTCGGGCGCCATCCGGAGCTCAACCGGCAAACGGTTCCACAATTCCGGCGCGCCCACAGAGAAGGCCCTCCCCCTGGGGGTCACCAGGCGACATTCTCTGACCGGTGGCACCCTGAGGAGGCCCTCTCTGTGGGAACGCACAGGGCGGAGGGAAGTTGATGCCGGCAGCAGGTGATCCCTAAGGTACTCCGGATCCTTGCCATGTAGGGCTTACCAGCACCTTGAATCTCACCCGGAAGACAACTGGGAGCCAATGCAGCTCACGGAGCAGAGGTGTAACATGGGAGTATCGGGAGACTCCCAACACAACTCTCGCGGCTGCATTCTGTACCAGCTGGAGCCTCCGAGTGGTCCTCAAGGGCAGCCCCATGTAGAGAGCGTTGCAGTAGTCTAAACCAGAGGTCACGAGCGTTGCAGTAGTCTAAACGAGACTTCTACTTGCTAATATGTATTCAAAATTATATGTCACGTTCCTTTCTCTCTGACTCGTTTTTCTAGCCATGGATAGAAATTATCCCATGTTCTAAAGTACACGGAGTCTTCTTTCTCTTTAATCTTTAAAGTCAATCTATCCATTTCTGCACGCTTTAGAACAGACATGTCAAACACAAGGCCCGGGGGCCGGATCCGGCCCGCGAAGTGGTTTCATGCGGCCCGCGAAGCCATCCTGGAAACAGTGAGGGAATGGCCCCCACTGCCTTGGCCCTGGCCCAGAGACCCTCCTTCTGCCAGAGACCCTCAGATCTGTCCCACTCCTGCCCAGGCCCCCATAGGCACCCTTGATGCCAAGGATGGAGAGCTGGCCACGCCCACCCAATAGGCCATACACACTCTAGCCACGCCCACCCAGTAGGCCATGCCCACCCTGGCCACGCCCACCCGGCCCATTGAGGGCAACCGCAATGCTGATGCGGCCCTCAATGAAATTGAGTTTGACACCCCTGCTTTAGAATATTCTTAATTAGTACTTCAGTTGGTAAGTTTTCATTTTTCTCAATGTTGGGCAAATACAATTCTTGCTGCCGTTAATATGTGTAGTATTAGATATCTGCCATCTTTCTCATAATTGGCTCCTATTATTCCTAACAGAAATAATTTTGGTTTAAAGTCTTTTTGTATTTTAGTCATTTTCTCCAACCGTAAATGTATTTTAACCTAAAATCTTTTTTTCCTTTGGGGCATGTCCACCAGATGTGATAATAAGTACCCGGTCTTTGCTTGCATTTCCAACAGTTGTTTGAAGTATTTTTAAGCATCTTTGCTAATCTCACTGGTGTAATATGCCATCTGTAAAACATTTTATACGCCACTGCTTCAGTTAATTTAATAGTTCTTTCCCATAACTTTTGCCAAGCTTCTAATTCTATATTTTATCCAAAATTCTTCGCCCATATTATCATTGTTTCTTTTACTTGTTCTTCCGGGATTCATTTAATGACTGCAGTGTTGACTTTCCAATCTCCGTGTTCACTCAATGACCACCACGGAAAACACCGTCAAATCAGGCTTGACTTGCTTAACGACCGTCACCCGCCTAGAACTGAAATTGCAGCCCCTATGACGATCACCAGTTATCCGCACAGACTTAAGAGTTTTAAACAAAAGCTCTAACGATTCATTTATTAAATGTATTCGGTACCCATCTCACTGCCGGGCAAAACTTGCCTGTCTTTATTTATTTTCATTTATTTATTCGACGATGTTATATATCACCTCTTGACTGACACGTCGGCGACTCTTTGCAGAGTGAATACAACAGTTTCAGCTATGAGTTTATGATCGCGCTGGGCGAGATTGACTTGATGTTGGAGAAGCTTCCCGACTGGGCGAGTCCCCAGGCCGTGGAGAAGAGCATCCTCACGCTGAGTGACAAGACCTACATCCATCACGAGCCCCTTGGCGTGGTCCTGCTCATCGGGGCGTGGAACTACCCCTTTGTCTTGATCATGCAGCCTCTGATAGCAGCCATCGCGGCAGGTATGTGGTTTACTCACTTGAAATGTTGCTAAGACAAGATAATCTTTTTTGTCATTTTTTTTTTACCGTGGGCACAACGGCACGCATCAAAAATGAAATTTAGTGGCCTGCTCTCAAAGTGAAGCACATCCCTGACACACACCTAAAACATACTACATGCAACATTTGTATAGACCCACACCCCTACATATAAAGGTAAAGGTAAAGGTTCCCCCGCACATGCGTGCTAGTTGTTTCTGACTCTAGGGGCCGGTGCTCATCTCCGTTTCAAAGCCAAAGAGCCAGCGCTTGTCCGAAGACATCTCCGTGGTCATGTGGCCGGCATGACTCGACGCCAAAGGCGCACGGAACGCTGTTACCTTCCCACCGGAGTGGTCCCTATTTTTCTACTTGCATTTTTACGTGCTTTCAAACTGCTAGGTTGGCAGAAGCTGGGACGCGTAACAGGCGCTCACTCTGCACTCGGGATTCGACCCGCCAAACTGCCGACCTTCTGATCGACAAGCTCAGCGTCCTAACCCACTGAGCCACCGCGTCCCTCCCCTACATATACATAACAATAAAATATTAAACCCTGTCCCATCTTGAATATATAACGGAAGGGGGAAGCCTGAGAGTTCACAAGGTTAATGCTGCATGGAATGAAACTATGGCTGAAACACTGGAGCACAATGTTTTATGTTGCTAAGTGAAACATTGCCTAAGTGGCCCCCAGGGGGAGAGCCTTCTCTGTGGGCGCCCCGGAGCTATGGAACCAGCTACCGGTTGAGCTCCGGACGGCGCCCGACCTTCGCTCCTTTTGCCGCGAGCTAAAAACATACTTTTTTGAACAAGCTGGCCTGGCCTGATGAGGGGATTGGGGGGGGGGTTTGCTATTGTTATTTTATTGGGGTTTTAAAGATGTATTTTAGTATGTGGGCACTTATTTAATCTAGTTTTAACTTTTGTAATCTGTATTTTTATTCTTGCCCTGTTCACCGCCCTGAGTCCTTCGGGAGAAGGGCGGTATAGAAATAGTATTAAATAAATAAAATAAAATAAATAAGTGAGTGTGCCCCATTTTATGACTTTTCTTGCCACTGTTGTGAAAGTGAATCACTGCAGCTGTTGAGTTCCCCGTTGGGTTTGCTGGTCAAAAGGTGATCACGTGACCTTGGGACACTGCGGCCGTCATAAATGTGAGTCGGTTGCCAAGCGTCCGAAATGTGATCACATGACCACGGGGATGCTGCAGTAGTGGTAAGTGGGCAAAATGGTCGTAAGTCACTTTTCAAAGTGCCATTGTAACCTTGAATGGTCACTAAATTTATTTTTTTATTTTTATTTTAATTCCATTTATATCCCGCCCTTCTCCGAAGACTCAGGGCGCCTTACAAGCTTAGCAGTAGCCTTCATTCTATGGATATGCCTGCTTATTAGGGCTTTCACACACACACCCCCCAAGCGGCATTATTACAAAGTCAGCTTAATTGCCCCCAACAATCTGGGTCCTCGTTTTACCTACCTCGGAAGGATGGAAGGCTGTCGTAAGTCGGGGACTGCCTGTATCACAACACATGGCAAAAATAGCAATCACATCTGTAAAAGAACATTCATTTCAATTAATTGATAAAGACAGAATAAATACAGGTAGCCCACGGCTTACAACCGGTAGCTTAGCAACAATTCGAAGTTCTGACAGACCACCAAAAAAGCTACTTACCACTCTGATGAGCGGGGGACGTCAACTCGCTTAACGTCTCCATGATCCGCTTAGCAATCGTGGGGGGATTCACTTTACAACCAGGGCAAAAAAATTGTCTCCCATGCTTCCCAGTGGAAATTCTGGCCCCCAATGTGGCGCTAAATTAAAAATTACCTGTAATTCATGTTCTGGAGTGCGGGGTTGGATTGGATGACCTCCGGAGGACCTTTGTAATTCTCCAGCTTGCATATGTGTGTCTTTCAGGCAATGCTGTGGTGGTCAAGCCGTCAGAGGTCAGTGAAAACACAGCCAAGATGTTTGAAAAGCTGCTCCCTCAATACATTGACAAGGTCAGTGTGAACAACCGTTGTTTGTATGACTTTGGGGTCCGGTTGCGTCCAGTTTGCCAACAGCCCAGGACTTGTGTGTTTTTGAGGGTTAGGGTATGTTTCCCTCCAAACAGGATCGAAAGGCAAAAGAATTGCTGCATAAAGACAGCGGGGGGACTCTAGCTTCACAAAAAATGCAACTATAGCTAATCTTCGACTTACAGCCATTCGTTTAGTAACCGCTTGAAGTTACAACGGCACTGAAAAAAGTGACTTAAGGTTGTTTTTCACGCTTATGACCGTTGCAACATCCCTGTGGTCACGTGATCAAAACTCGGAGGCTTGGCAACTGGCATGTGCTTAGGACGGTTGCAGTGTCCTGGGAGGTCACGTGATCCCCTTTTGCGACCTTCCGACGAGCAAAGTCGACGGGGAAAGCCAGATTCACTTAACGACCGTGTTTCTAACTTAACAGCTGGAGCGATTCCCTTTTTAACAGACAGGCGGTGAGACAGGTCGTAAAATGGAGCAAAACTCACTTAACGACTGCCTCATTTAGCGGTGGAAATTTTAGTATCAATTGTGCCGGTTGCCGAGCAGCCAAAGTTTGACTCGGCGACCAGGGGGATGCTGCAACGGTCGTAAGTGTGAAAAACAGTCCTACGTCACTTTTTCCAGGGCTGTTGTAACTTCAAAATGGTCATTAAATGAACTGTTGTAAGCCGAGGACCACCTGGAGATCAATACATTGATTTTCATTGGCACATATCCCTCCCCAGGACTTGTATCCGGTTGTCAACGGGGGAGTGCCGGAAACGACGGAATTGCTGAAGCAAAGATACGATCACATCTTCTATACCGGCAACAGCCTTGTGGGCAAAATTGTTATGGAAGCTGCCTCCAAGCATCTCACCCCCGTTACTCTTGAGTTGGGAGGGAAGAGCCCCTGTTACATCGATGAGGGCTGCAATCTTGAGGTGGCTTGCAGGTGAGGTGCCAGGGTTTTGGATTTGGCGTTAACTAATTTAAGTTGGGTTCGGTTGCATTGGATTGATTGAGTTGGGTTGCATTGGGTCAGGTTGAGTTGGGTTGATTGGATTGGGTTGGGTTGAGTTGGGTTGCATTGGGTTAGGTTAGGTTGGGTTGAGTGGGGTTGAGTTGCATTGGGTTAGATTGGGTTGCATTGGGTTAGGTTAGGTTGGGTTGAGTGGAGTTGGATTGGGTTGGGTTGCATTGGGTTAGGTTGGATTGCATTGGGTTGGGTTGCATTGGATTAGGTTGGTTGTGTTAGGTTGCATTGGGTTAGGTTGGGTTGGGTTGCATTGGGTTAGGTTGGGTTGAGTGGGATTGGATTGCATTGGGTTGGGTTGGGTTAGGTTGGGTTGGGTTGCATTGGGTTGGGTTGCATTGGATTAGGTTGGTTGGGTTAGGTTGCATTGGGTTAGGTTGGGTTGGGTTGAGTTGGGCTGCATTGGGTTAGGTTAAGTTGTGTTGCATTGGGTTGAGTTAGATTGGATTGGGTTGGGTTGGGTTGCATTGGATTGGGTTGGGTTGGGTTGAGTTGGGTTGCATTGGGTTAGATTGAGTTGCATTGGGTTAGGTTAGGTTGGGTTGAGTGGGGTTGGATTGCGTTGAGTTGCATTAGGTTAGATTGGATTGCATTGGGTTAGGTTTGGTTGGGTTCAGAGGGGTTGGATTGCATTGGGTTAGGTTGGGTTGCATTGGGTTGGGTTGCATTGGATTAGGTTGGTTGGATTAGGTTGCATTGGGTTAGGTTGGGTTGGGTTGCATTGGGTTAGGTTGGGTTGGGTTGAGTTGGGTTGCATTGGGTTGAGTTAGATTGGGTTGGGTTGGATTGGGTTGGGTTGAGTTGGGTTGCATTGGATTGGGTTGGGTTGCATTGGGTTAGGTTGGGTTGGGTTAGGTTGGGTTGCATTGGCTAAAATTGAGTGGGTTTTATTGGGTTAGGTTGGGTTGGGTTGAGTTGAGTTAGGTGGGGTTGAGTTGGGTTGGGTTGAATTGAGTTGGGTTGCGTGTCAACAATGCAGCTAGTGAACCCAAGAAAAAGAATCATGAAATCAATTAAGGGAGGCTCAATTAAGGCACGAAGGGAGGCTCAGCCAGTCTCAATGTATACATGGTTGTACTTTGACAATAAAGGTTCATTCGTTAAGTCCCAGCAGGCAAAACTTTATTGGGTACAGCATCTCCGAACTGAAGAAGTGAAACCAGCTTGTGAGTTTTCCCACACAAAAACTTGCTTAGTTAAAAGATAGATTCCTATGCCCCCCACCCACTGGATTTTCACATTGCCCAATCGTACTATTTCTTTTTGTTGTGGGAACAGTTCACTTCTCCATCGAGCACCTGTGGCAATGACCTTGGCTGGTGCAGGCTCTCACAGTCCATGAATGGCCTCTTGGCATTCCATTGCATTCTCTCCCGCTTTTCTTTGGCAAGACGATGAAGCTAGCAGGCATCCTAGCAATTCAATTCAATCTTGACATTGTGTTGGATTGGGTTGGGTAGCACTGGGTTGTGCCGAGTTGGATTGGACTGGACTGGACTGGACAGTTGGAAGAGATCTTGGAGGTCATTTAGTCCAATACCCTGCTCAAGCAGGAGACCCTATACCAGAGGTCTCCCAACCTTTTTGGCACCAGGGACCAGTTCTGTAGAGAAAGGTTTTTCCACGGACTGGAAAGTGCGTGGTTTTGTGTGCTTCCTGCATTCCACTGTTCTGTTCCAGCCTACAACCGGCCCTGCAGAAATGTCAGGGACAACCCCTTTGTTATATTCAATAGGCTGGAATTAAGCCAACCAAATCTATTTACAAAAACTAAACGAAACAGTTCAAAAGAGAGTAAAACAAATACAGACCGAGACTATATCAGAAGCTCTTCAATCGGTTGCCTTCAGCAACCAGCACCTCCCACACATTCCCCTTTTAAACAACAGTCTCAGGGCGTGGCTTCTCTTTGCCTCCTCCCGAGGTGCCTCATTGCTTTTCTTTGTTCACTTCTGCTTGTCTGCCTCCTGCTTCGAGCGTCCTTGAAAAAAGCCAGCTGTGGATCGTCTTCTTCCAATCTTTCAGGCTCACACAGCTGGGTCTGAGGAGGAACAAGACGGGAGGGGCCTGGCTGAGAGCTCTGCGATGCATCTGCAACCAAAGGCTCTCCAAACCCCTCCTCCTCCTCCGAATTGTCCAATTCAGCTGCCAAAACCACAGGCTGACGCTGAATCACAACACCCACGGATGAGGCTTTGTTTTTTTGTGTGGACCAGTTGCTGGCATGTCCTGACCCAGTACTGGTCCACCGACGAGCGGCTGGGGACCCCTGCCCTATACCATTCTGAGCAAATTGCTATCCAAGCTCTTCTTGAAAGCCTCCAGTGATGGAAACACCCACAACTTCTAGAGGCAAGGAGTTCCACTGGTTAATTGTCCTCACTGTCAGGAAGTTTCTCCTTAGTTCCAGGTTGCTTCTCTCCTTGATGAGTTTCCATCTGTTGCTTCTTGTCCTGCCTTCAAGTGCTTTGGAGAATAGGTGGACGCCCTCTTCTTTGGGGCAGCCCTTGAAATATTGGAAGATTGCCATCACATCATCCCTACTCCTTCTTTTCATTAAACTAGACACATCCAGTTCCTGCAACCGTTCTTCATATGTTTTAACCTCCAGTCCCTTTGATCATCTTTGTTGCTCTTCTCTGCCTCTTTCTAGAGTCTCAACATCTTTTTTATAGTATGGTGATCAAAACTGGATGCAGGATTCCAAGTGTGGCCTTACCAAGGCCTTGTAAAGTAGTATTAATAGTTCACGTGATCTTAATTCCACTCTTCTGTTAATCTAGCCTAGAATTGCATTGGCTTTTTTGGCAGCCACCACGCAATGTTGTTGGCAGAAGCACTCAGTGTACCTACAAAGCAACAGAATAATAATAAGCATCATTATAATAATGATACCAATAAAAGAGGAAAGTAAAGAAGATAATAAGAAGGATAAATAACAATAGTACAGCCACACTAGCTGGGTAAATATATACAGACATTAGGTAGCCCTGTTAAGAATTAGGTTAATTTATAAAGTTTTATTTTGATGAATGTAAGCTGGCCAGAGTTAACCCCGTAAATTTTATAAATAATTTTTAAAAATGGTACCCCACTGTAAGAAACTTGACTCATATGATTTAACGATAGAAAAGGTTTCATTTCCAGTTACAACGTAACATCATTTTTTAAAAAGTTGTTTTTAAAGTTGTGTGTGTGACGTTCAGCTTTATTTTTCCTATAGGATATTTCAGTGTTTCATGCGGGGTAAAGAATTCTGGGAGTTGAAGTCCACCCATCTCAAAGTTGCCATAGAGGGAATGATTTTTTGTTGGTGGGGGAAAAAAAATCGTATTTGCAATATTAAGGAATGGATTCCAGATCTGTCTGCAACATCCTTATATTCTAAAACTGAATTACATGTAGTCCTTGACTTATGATGATTCATTTAGTGACTGTCTGAAGTTACTATCACACTGTTCACTTAACAACGGTAGCAAGAAAGGTTGTAAAATAGGAAAGTCTCACTTAACAGCCGTCTCGCTTAGCAACAGAAATTTTGGACTGAACTGTAGTCGTAAGTGGAAGACTACCTGTAATTTTATCTTGATGTTATATGGATCTTTTTTCTCCTGTTATGTATATTTTTATCTTGTTTCTTATAATAAGCAGCCAAGCCAATAATTCTTTTTCTTTTTTTGGTTTATTGGCTTGGTTACTTATTATAATTTATAATTTAATAATCACCTGTCTGGGATAGTATAGGTTCCCCTGCTTGAGCAGGGGGCTGGACTAGAAGACCTCCAAGGTCCCTTCCAGGTCTATTCTGCATTTCCAACCCGGATTTGAAGTTCTGGAGGCCACGCCCCCTGGTCACATGATCCTATTTGGGGCATTTGCAGAGTCCCGCAGTCATGCGACTATGATTTATTTTTAATTTTTTTTTGGGCCCAAATTGTTGATGCATTTCCTTCCATTTTCCAGTAAAAAAAGAAACACCCATTGCAGACAATTGATTCATTTAACGATCGCAGCATTTGCTTAGCGAACGCTTCCCCCCACATCCCCCAAAAATGTTGTAAAATTAGGTCGGTCTCGTGGCGACCCATTTCACGACGAGCGTGACTTTGGACCGTAATTCCAGTTACAGTCGTTAAGTAGAAGACTGCCTTTAATGTGGATCCCTGTCCTGAGCCTGGGGCTGGGCTGGATGACCTCTAGAGATCCCCTTTCTCGCTGTAATATTCTGGGATTTATTTATTTATTTTTTTTAAAAATCCTTTAGGCGGATTGCCTGGGGGAAGTACATGAATTGTGGCCAGACCTGCATTGCTCCGGATTATATCCTGTGCAATCCGTCCATTCAGAAGACTGTCGTGGAGGCCATTAAAAAGAACGTTAAGGTGAGAACAAAGCCGGGGGGTCTTCTGTGTCATGGAAAGACCACTCCTGTTGAGGAGACAAGACAGGGTCGTGAGGGCGTCACGGCTCGGCACAGGAAGCCCCTGGGCCAGGGGTCGGCAACCTCGGCTCTTTTATGACTCGTGGACTTCAACTCCCAGAATTCCTGAGCCGGCGTGGCTCAGCTTGGAAACCTCTCCCTTTCCCCTCAGCATGGCTGGCTCAGGAATTCTGGGAGTTGAAGTCCACGAGTCATAAAAGAGCCGAGGTTGCCGACCCCTGCCCTGGGCGAACGAATGTGGAGAAACGTGGCTTGCTCCTTGAGCAAAACTCCAGAGAAAAGCTTTTTTTTCTCTGCTGGGGTTAGCAGCAAAGCAACTTGCATTGCAAGTAGCAACGCAAATATTTGGGAGGACAATGCAGTGGAAACGGCTGTGTTTTGCCCTGAAGGCTTAGCCAAAGCCTCCCGGGGATGCAACTGCAGGGGAAGGGGGTAATCCACACCCCCAAGCCTTCGAGGTAGGCCAGGCCACGAGACAGAGCCCAGAGGAGTTCCAGGATGAAGTAAGAGAATCTTAAGACAATAAATACAAGGTGTCTCTTTCTTCCCTTTTATACTGAAGGAAATCAGGCTGGAATAATCTGTCGCCTTTTTCCCCTTCCCCTTCCTTCCTTCCTTCCTTCCTTCCTTTCATTCTCCTTCCTTCCTATTGTTACCTTTCTCCTTCCTTCCTTCCTTCCTTCCTTCCTTCCTTCCTTCCTTCCTTCCTTCCTTCTGTAGTTCTTCCTATTGTTACCTTTCCTTCCTTCCTTCCTTCCTTCCTTCCTTCCTTCCTTCCTTCCTTCCTTCCTTCCTTCTGTAGTTCTTCTTCCTATTGTTACCTTTCTCTTTCTTTCCTTCCTTCCTTCCTTCCTTCCTTCCTTCCTTCCTTCCTTCTTTCTTTCCTTCCTTCTGTAGTTCTTCTTCCTATTGTTACCTTTCCTTCCTTCCTTCCTTCCTTCCTTCCTTCCTTCCTTCCTTCCTTCCTTCCTTCCTTCCTTCCATTCTCCTTCCTTCCTATTGTTACCTTTCTCTTTCCTTCCTTCCTTCCTTCCTTCCTTCCTTCCTTCCTTCCTTCCTTCCTTCCTTCTTTCCTTCTGTAGTTCTTCTTCCTATTGTTACCTTTCTCTTTCCTTCCTTCCTTCCTTCCTTCCTTCCTTCCTTCCTTCCTTCCTTCCTTCCTTCCTTCTTTCCTTCCTTCTGTAGTTCTTCCTATTGTTACCTACCTTCCTTCCTTCCTTCCTTCCTTCCTTCCTTCCTTCCTTCCTTCCTTCCTTCCTTCCTTCCTTCCTTCCCTAATCCTCCCTCCCTCCCTCATAAGAATCAGGCACCACTCACTTAACTGTCTCTCTTAGTGATGGAAGTTCCTGTCCCTACTGAGGTCGTAAGTTGAGGACAACCTGTAAAAGCCAGGCCAGTCCTGATTAGCCAATCAGGAGAGAGCAGCCCGTCCGTCTTGCTTCCCTTGCAGGAATTTTATGGCGAGAACATTCAAGATTCCCCGGATTACGAGCGGATTGTGAACAAGCGGCATTTCAAGAGGCTGATGGGCCTTCTGGAAGGGCAGAAGGTGGCCTACGGGGGTGAAAGCGACGAGTCCTCCTGTTTCATAGGTGAGCCCCCAAAGAAATCACCTGCCCCGGGAGAAAACTCACGCGCCCCTCCGTTTACTGAGCACCTTTGATATCAGAAGACTCAGTGTAAACTGAGTCACCTGCCTTGAGCAGGGGTGTGTGTGGGGGGGTTGGACTAGAAGACCTCTGAGGTCCCTTTCCGCTCTTTATTCTAAGAAATTGGGGGCTTCCAACAATTGGAGTTTGACCTGAGTGTAATTTAATGGGTTCACTTCTTAAAAAACAATGCTCGTCAATCTTTTCCTTCACTCCTCCCTCCCACTTTTCTCTCTCTCTCTCTCTCTCTCTTTCTTTCTCTCCTTCCTTCCTTCCTTCATTTCTTCCCTTCCTCCCTCTTTCTTTCTTTTCTTTCTTCCTTCCTTCTATCACTTCTTCCCTTCCTCTTTTTCTTTTCTTTCTTTCTTTCTTTCTTTCTTTCTTTCTTTCTTTCTTTCTTTCTTTCTTTCTTTTTTATTTATTTCTCTCATTCTTTCCTTCATTTCTTCCCTTCCTCCTTCTTTTTTCTTTCTTTGTCTCCTTCCTTCATTTCTTCCCTTCCTCTTTTTTCTTTTTCTTTTTCTTTTTCTTTTTCTTTTTCTTTTTTCTTTTTCTTTCTTTCCTTCTTTCTTTCTCTCCTTCCTTCCTTCCTTCCTTCCTTCCTTCCTTCCTTCCTTCCTTCCCCCCCTCTCCCTTTATTCCTTTCCTTCTTTCATTTGTCTCTTAGTTTCTGTAAAATTCTCAATAAATATAAATATAGGTAGATTAAGAGCAGACCTGTTTCGTTTCACCCAACGCCGGGGCTGGTCCCGGCCTTGCAGCCGGGGCTGTTTTCACGGCCGCCTCCCTTTGTCTCTTTCTAGCTCCTACAATCCTCACGGACGTCAGTCCAGAAGCCCGAATCATGCAGGAAGAGATCTTCGGCCCCCTCCTGCCCATCGTGGCGGTGAAGGGCGTAGAGGAAGCCATCCGGTTCATCAACCAGCGGGAGAAGCCCCTGGCCCTCTACGTCTTCTCCAACGACAACAAGGTCGGGTCTGCCTTCCCACATTCAAGGCGGGATCCGGGTCCTGGCTAACCGATTCAGAAGCCCTTAAATTTAGGCACCTGGAGTGATCTCCTCCTCCTGATATAAAACTTGACTTTTTATTAAGAAGTATAGTTCCTTCCTTCCTTCGTCCTTCCTTCCTTCCTCCCTCCCTCCCTCCCTTCCTCCTTCCTTCTCTTTCTTTCTTTCTTTCTTTCTTTCTTTCTTTCTTTCTTTCTTCCTTCCTTCCTTCCTTCATCCTTCCTTTTTTTCTTTTTATTCTTTCTTTCTTTCTTTCTTTCTTTCTTTCTTTCTTTCTTTCTTTCTTTCTTTCTCTTCTTTCTTTCTCTTCTTTCTCTTCCTTCCTTCCTTCCTTTCTTTCTTTCTTTCTTTCTTCCTTCCTTCCTTCCTTCCTTCCTTCCTTCCTCCCTCCCTCCCTTCCTCCTTCCTTCTCTTTCTTTCTTTCTTTCTTTCTTTCTTTCTTTCTTTCTTTCTTTCTTTCTTCTTCCTTCCTTCCTTCCTTCCTTCCTTCCTTCCTTCATCCTTCCTTTTTTTCTTTTTATTCTTTCTTTCTTTCTTTCTTTCTTTCTTTCTTTCTTTCTTTCTTTCTTTCTCTTCTCTTCTCTTCCTTCCTTCCTTCCTTTCTTTCTTTCTTTCTTTCTTTGTTTCTTTCTCCAATTTATATATAGGGAGTCCTCGCTTAACAACCACATCTGGAAGGGCCTGCATAGCCGTTGTTAAGCAAAGTGATCACATAGGTGTCTTAGAACCAAACCACTTATAACCACAATTCCAGGTCCAGCTCTTGCTGTAATTCCAGGACTACCTGTAGTGTTTTTCAGCACCTGCCTTTTTTCCAGGTGTTAATTGAATATTTTGTTTTGTTATGTTATGTTACGTAAGATAGCATTTACGTTATGTTATTATTTTATTTTATTATTTTTTTATTTTATTTTATTTTATTTTATTTTATTCTATTTTATTTTATTTTATTATTTTATTTTATTATTTTATTATTTTATTTTATTTTAATTTTATTATTTTATTTTATTTTATTATTTTATTTTATTTTATTTTTTTATTTTTTTTATTTTATTTTATTGTATTTATTTTATTTTATTTTATTTTATTTTATTATTTTATTTTATTTTATTGACCTACGCCCATTCATTTAGTGGTCCATTCAAAATTGCAACAGTACTGAAAAAAGCAACCTAGGGCCCTTTTTCACATGACCACTACGGTATTCCTACCCATTAATCCAAGTACAAGTCGCTAATAATAATAATGATGATGATGATGATGATGATGATGTTGTAAGGGACCTTGAAGTTCATCTAGTCCAGGGGTCGGCAACCTCGGCTCTTTTATGACTCGTGGACTTCAACTCCCAGAATTCCTGAGCCAGCTATGCTGGCTCAGGAATTCTGGGAGTTGAAGTCCATGAGTCATAAAAGAGCCGAGGTTGCCGACCCCTGATCTAGTCCAACCCCCTACACCATTCCAGACAAATGGCTTTCCAGTCTCTTCTTAAAAACTTCCAGTGTGGGAACACTCACAGCTTCTGGAGGCAAGGAGTTCCACGGACTGATTGTTCTAACTGACAGTAAATTCCTCCCTAGTTCCAGGTTGCTTCTCATCCAGTGGATGTTATCAACAGCCTTTGCTTTGATCTCCTCCTTCTTGTCTCCCAGGTCATTGATAAAATGATTGCCGAAACCTCGAGTGGCGGAGTTACCGCCAACGATGTCATTATGCACTTCTCAATTCCAGGTTTACCTTTCGGCGGCGTTGGTGAGTCTCAGATTAGATTAGATAACCTTTATTGTCATTTTTTTCCCCCTGCGGGCACAACGACACACATTCAAAATGAAATTTAGCTGCTGGCTCTCCAAGCGTACGCATACAAGAGCACTCATTTAAAACATAACGTATACGACGTACGCATATAGACCCACACCCTTACCTATAAGTAACATACAACTGTTAAATCGCTGTCCGTCTTGGATACATGACGGAAGGAGGAAGCTTTAGAGTTCACAAGGTTTGGAAATAAACTGGCAGAGGAACCAGGGTCTTCTGCTGATTTGTGTTCCCTAATTAGAAAGATTTTCTGCTTCCCCCAAGGCCATCTTCCGACTCCTGGTGGGCTATTTAACCAGGTTTGATTAAAGCTAGCCAGTGAGCGGGAATGCTTGGAAAAGAAGCTGGCCAGAGCTGAAGAAACTTCTTGGAGGAGAAGCGAAACGTCTTCAAAGAAAAAACAAAGAAACTCCAGTGTGTGTGTGTGTGTGTGTGTGTGTGTGTGTGTGTGTGTGTGTGTACATATATACGTTAAATGCTTGTTAAGTATTTAGATTACCTTGCTAGGCCCCAAACATGGGACAAATCTTTATTTCCTGTTTCAGCCTAACCGAAGGCCATCCAAAGGCAGTAGTCACAACAGTGACAACTCATATTTGTGTAAATTTTTTAGATTGCTAACAAAGAATTAATTTTTTAGCAATCTAAAAAATTTACATACATATATATATATATATATATATATATATATATATATATATATATATATTAGGTTTTCCAATTTATTTTTATTTTGTACATTTGTATCTTGCCTTTATTACTTTATAAATAACTCAAGGCAGCAAACATACATAATGCGCCTTCTGCTTCCTATTTTCCCCTACCACAACAACCCAGTGAGGTGGGTTGGGCTGAAAGGGACTGGTATGAAATAACTCAGCCAGCCTTTGTGCCTAAGGCAGGACTAGAACTCACCGTCTCCTGGCAATTAACCCAAAGTTACCTAGCTGACTTTCATGCCTACGGAGGGATTAGAACTCAGCGTCTCCTGGTGATTGACCAAAAGTCACCCAGCTGGGTTCCATGCCTAAGGCAGGACTAGAACTCACAGTCTCCTGGTGATTGGCCCAAAGGCATCCAACCGACATTCCTGCCTAAGGTGGGACTAGAACTCACCCTCTCCTGGTCATTGGCCCAAAGTCTCCCAGGTGGCTTTCATGCTAAAGCGGGACTAGAACTCACCGTCTCCTGGTGATTGGACCAAAGTCGCCCAGCCGGCTTTCAAGCCTAAGGCAGGACTAGAACTCACCGTCTCCTGGTGATTGGACCAAAGTCGCCCAGCCGGCTTTCAAGCCTAAGGCGGGACTAGAACTCACCGTCTCCTGGTGATTGGCCCAAAGGCATCCAACCGACATTCTTGCCTAAGGTGGGACTAGAACTCACCCTCTCCTGGCAATTGGCTCAAACTCTCCCAGCTGACTTTCAAGCCTAAGGCAGGACTAGAACTCACCGTCTCCTGGTGATTGGCCCAAAGTCGCCCAACTGAATTTCATGCCTAAGGAGGGACTAGAACTCACCATCTTCTGCTGATTGGCCCAAAGTCGCCTAGCTGGCCTTCATGCTTAAGGTAGGACTAGAACTCACCGTCTCCTGGTTTTTACAGGTGTTCTCCTCTCTCCAGGTTGGCTCAGCTATGACCCCCCTCCCTTGAAATCTTCTCTTCCCCACAGGGAACAGCGGCATGGGTGCCTATCATGGCCGTTTCAGCTTCGAAAACTTTTCCCATCGGCGCGCCTGCCTCATCCGGTCGTTCAACATGGAAGCTGTCAACAGTATTCGGTACCCCCCGAACAGCCAGAAGAAGGTGGATTGGGCTAAATTCTTCGTCTTGAAGAAGTTCAGCATGTGGAAGTTTGGCCTAGTCGCCCTCGCGGTGCTGGGGATTGTGGCCGCCATTGTGATCAAGGTGAGCCCTGGCCAGGATGCTTTTGCACAGGCTGGTCTATTGGCATGTCAGCCCTCCGAGGTAGGCCGAATGCAGAGATAGAGCCCGCCCCACAAGGCTTCCAGAAATACTATAGGTCAGGGATGGGGAACCTTGGCTCTTTTAGGACTTGTGGACTTCAACTCCCAGAATTCCTGAGCCAGCCATGCTGAGGGGAAAGGGAGAGTTTCCATGCTGAGCCATGCCGGCTCAGGAATTCTGGGAGTTGAAGTCCACGAGTCATGAAGGAGCCATAGTTCCCCCATACTGGCTCAGGAATTCTGGGAGTTGAAGTCCACAAGTCATGAAGGAGCCATAGTTCCCCCATACTGGCTCAGGAATTATGGGAGTTGAAGTCCACAAGTCATGAAGGAGCCATAGTTCCCCCATACTGGCTCAGGAATTATGGGAGTTGAAGTCCACCACTCATCAAGTGGCCATGCTGGCTCAGGAATTATGGGAGTTGAAGTCCACGAGTCACGAAGGGGCCATAGTTCCCCCATGCTGGCTCAGGAATTATGGGAGTTGAAGTCCACGAGTCACGAAGGGGCCATAATTCCCCCATGCTGGCTCACGAATTCTGGTAATTGAAGTCCACGAGTCACGAAGGGGCAATAGTTCCCCCATGCTGGCTCAGGAATTATGGGAGTTGAAGTCCACAAGTCATGAAGGAGCCATAGTTCCCCCATACTGGCTCAGGAATTATGGGAGTTGAAGTCCACCACTCATCAAGGGGCCAAAGTTTCCCCCATGCTGGCTCAGGAATTATGGGAGTTGAAGTCCACGAGTCACGAAGGGGCCATAGTTCCCCCATGCTGGCTCAGGAATTCTGGGAGTTGAAGTCCACGAGTCACGAAGGGGCCATAATTCCCCCATGCTGGCTCAGGAATTCTGGGAGTTGAAGTCCACGAGTCACGAAGGGGCCATAGTTCCCCCATGCTGGCTCAGGAATTCTGGGAGTTGAAGTCCACGAGTCACGAAGGGGCCATAATTCCCCCATGCTGGCTCAGGAATTCTGGGAGTTGAAGTCCACGAGTCATGAAGGAGCCATAGTTCCCCACCCCTGCTACAGGTAATCCTCGACTTATGGCCACTTATTTAGCAACCGCTTGAAATTACAGGTCATCCTCGACTTAACGCCCACAATTGAGCCCCAGGTTTCTGTTGCTAAGCAAGAGACTGTCATTAAGCGAGTTTTGCCCCATTTGACAACCTTTCTTGCCACCGTCGTTAAGTGAGTCATTGCAGCGGTTAAGTTAGTAACATAGTTGTGAAGCGAATGTGGCTTCCCCATGGACTTTGCTGGTTGCAAAAGGAGATCACGTGACCCCAGGATGCTGTGACCGTCATAAATATGAGCCAGTTGCCGAGCGTCTGAATTTTGATCATGTGACCCTGGGGGGGGAGGCTTTGACGGTTGATAAGTGTGAAAAACGGTCACTTTTTTCAGTGCCGCTGTGACTTCGAACGGTCCCTAAACGAATGGCTTTAAGTCAAGGACTCCTTGTAAGTAAAGGAAGTCCTCGACATACGACCACAATTGAGAGCAAAATTTCTGTTGTTAATGAGATGGTTGTTAAATGAAAGGTGTTAAGTCGAGCGCCACCTGTACTCCTTTTCAACGGCCCCGAAAAAGGTGACTTATGAGCAATCCCCACAACTGCGAACCTTTGCAGCATCCCCGTGGTCATGTGATCAAAATTCGGAAGGCTTGGCAACTGGCATGGACTTGTGACTGTTGTCGCATCCTGGGGTCAGGTGATCGCGCTGTGGGGCCTTCTTGCGGGCCTCCCAGCAAGCCAAGTCAAAGGGGGGAAGCCAGATTGGCTTAAGAGACCATTTGTCTTACTTCGTGACCGCTGCGAACCATTTGTAAAATGCGGCTGTCAAGAATGAAACTTTCGCAGCTACGTGCCTCTTCGTTTCGACTTGTCATTAGAGTAAAATAGAATGTCAGAGTTGGAAGGGACCTTGGAGGTCTTCTAGTCCAGCCCCCTTCTCAAGCAGGAGACCCTCTACCATCTCAGACAAGTGACTGTCTAGCCTCTTCTTAAAAACCTCCAGTGATGGAGCTCCCATGTTTTCTGGTGGCAAGCAGTTCCACTGGTTAATCGTCCTCACTGTCAGGAAGTTTCTCCTTAATTCCAGGTTGCTTCTCTCCTTGATCAGTTTCCAACCGTTGTTTCTCGTCCTTCCCTCTGGTGCTTTGGAGAATAACGTGACCCCCTTGTATCGGAGGAACATACTAAAGAAAATCAAGGTAGAATTACGGGCAGTCCTCAACCTACAGCAGTTCATTTAGCGACCGTTCAAAGTTACAACGCCACTGAAAATTTAGTGACTTGACGGCCATTTTCCCCCCTTAATTTTTTTACACTTAACCTTCCTCCAGATCAGCTCCCAATCCTTCTGCCCTTCAGGCTGAAGGCAGCCCTGTCGTTAAACCAACGGCCGTATGCCGAGGACTGCCCGTCCTCTCGTTGACGAGGGCGCCTGGCGGATTTTAGCAAGCCAAGCAGGACCGTATCAAACTTAGTATTTGGATGAGAGACAACCAGGCAATCTCTCAGCTGGAAAATAGCCTGGGAATTTGGAAAAAAAACAACAACAGATGCCGGAAAATAGCAGGCCTTGATCCATTCCAGGTTGCTGCCAGGAAAAGTGGATTAAGGTCTTTAGGATCAGGAGCCACTCTTGATGTGCAGAGGATGCTCAAGTTGCAGCACCTGTCAAACCGTCTGATGATGGGGGAGGCCAGAGGCTAAAACATACGAAGAACAGTTGCCAGATTTGGGTATTTTCCAGAGTAGAGAAAAGAAAGACATGGGGGGATATGATGGCAGTCGTCCAGTATTTGAGGGGCTTCTACAAAGAAGAAGAGGAGGGGGTCAAGCTATTCTCCAAAGCCCCTGAAGGCAGGACGAGAAGCCACGGATGGAAACTCATCAAGGAGAGAAGCAACCTGGAACTAAGGAGAAACTTCCCGACAGTGAGAACAATTAACCGGTGGAACAACCTGCCTCCAGAAGCTGTGAAAGCTCCAACACTGGAAGTTTTTAAGAAGAGACTGGCCAGCCATTTGTCTGAAATGGTATAGGGTTTCCTGCCTGAGCAGGGGGTTGGACTAGATGACCTCCAAGGTCCCTTCCAACTCTGTTATTCGGTATTTAGAATAGATGGGGAAGAAATGGAGGTAGTGACAGATTTTATTTTCCTGGGCTCCAAGATCACTGCAGATGGGGACTGTAGCCAAGAAATTAAAAGACGCTTGCTCCTGGGGAGGAAAGCCATGGCAAATCTAGACAGCACACTAAAAAGCAGAGACATCACCCTGTCCACAAAAGTGCGTATAGTCAAGGCTATGGTCTTCCCAGTTGCAATGTATGGCAGTGAAAGTTGGACCATAAGAAAGGCTGAGCGCCAAAGAATTGAGGCCTTTGAACTATGGTGCTGGAGAAGAGTCCTGCGAGTCCCTTGGACTGCAAAGCGATCAAACCGGTCAGTCCTAGAGGAGATCAACCCTGACTGCTCTTTAGAAGGCCAGATCCTGAAGCTAAAACTCAAATACTTTGGCCACCTAATGAGAAGGAAAGACTCACTGGAGAAGAGCCTAATGCTGGGAAAGGTTGAGGGCAAGATAAGAAGGGGACGAAAGAGAATGAGGTGGCTGGATGGAGTCACTGAAGCAGTAGGCGTGAGCTTAAATGGACTCCAGAAGATGGTAGAGGACAGGAAGGCCTGGAGGAACATTGTCCATAGGGTCGCGATGGGTCGGACACGACTTCGCAGCTAACAACAACAACAAGATAGATAGATAGATAGATAGATAGATAGATAGATAGATAGATAGATAGATAGATAGATAGATAGATAGATAGATAGATAGATGATTAGATTGGATAGATAGATAGATAGACAGACAGACAGACAGATAGACAGACAGACAAGAGAGAGAGAAGGATGGATGGAGATAGAGATGAGAGAGAGAGACAGCTTAGAACTAAGGAGGAATTTCTTGACAGAAAAATTAACCAGTGGAACTACCTGCCTCCAGAGGTTGTGAATGCTCCAACACTGGAGGCTTTCAAGAAGAGACTTGACAATCATTTCTCTGAAATGGCATTGGGGTTTCCTGCCTATTCTGTTCTGTTCTGTTTCTATTCTTTTCTTTTCTATTCCGCCTTTCATTATTCTGTTCTGTTCTATTCTGTTCTGTTTTATGCTATTTCAATTTCTATTTCTATACTATTCTTTCATTATTCTGTTCTATTCTATTTCTATTTGCTTTCATTATTCTGTTCTATTCTATTCTATTGCGTTCTTTTATTATTCTATTCTGTTCTATTTCTATTTCTATTCTATTTTGTCTTTCATTATTCTATTCTATTCTATTCTATTCTATTCTATTCTATTCAACTCTATTCTATATTTCTATTCTATTCTATTCTATTCTATTCTATTCTATTCTATTCTATTCTATTCCATATTTTCTATTCTATTCTATTCTATTCTATTCTATTCTATTCTATTCTATTCTATTCTATTCTATTCTAATTCTATTCTATTCTATTCTATTCTATTCTATTCTATTCTTCTATTCATTCCATATTTTCTATTCTATTATTCTATTCTATTCTATTCTATTCTATTCTATTCTATTCTATTCTATTCTATTCTATTCCATTCATTCCATATTTTCTATTCTATTATTCTATTCTATTCTATTCTATTCTATTCTATTCTATTCTATTCTATTCTATTCTATTCTATTCTATTCTATTCTATTCTGTCCTATTCTTATTCTATTTTCATGAACAAACGTTATTTCAAATTGTAACTCACAACCTATATATAATTTCTTGAATTCCACATATTCTATTCTTCTATTGTTATCATGTTTATAATCATATATTCTGGCCATTTTGAGATTATACTGATTTTAGCTGACCCATTTTATCTGACCTCACTAAATGTTTCTTTGACCTCAACCCTCTTGGTTCAGGTATTTCTCGACTTCTGATCATGCATTGAAAAACCGTTCGAAGTTATGACGAGACTGAAAAAAGTGACTGATAGCCCGTCTTCCCACTGATGACCGTTGCAGCATCCCCATGGTCATATGACCAAAAGTCAAAAATTGGGGCAACTGGCGTGAACTTATAACTGTTGCAGCATCCCAGGATCTGGCGATTTCCCATTTGCAGCCTTCCCAGCCGGCTTCCGACAAGCAAAGTCAGTGGGGGAAGCCAGATTCGCTTAACGACCCCATGATTCACTTAACAACTGCAGTGATTAACTTAACAAAAATGGGAAAAAAATTGGGTGATTCGCTTAACAACCTCTCTGCTTAAGAATGGATATTCTTGTCCCCATTGCAATTGTCAGTCAAGCACTGCCTATATCTCTGTCCCTTTTTTACAGTGCAGACATTTGATATATAATTAAAAATATTAAACATCTTAAATATATTAAGTGTATAATTAAATATACTAAACGTATAGGGTTTTGTGCCTGAGCGGGGGGTTGGACAAGATGACCTCCAAGATCCCTTCCAACATTATTACTGTAATTGTAATTGTTGTTGTTATTATTATTATTGGTTATTATTATTGATTACAATCACTATTATTAATAATATTAATATTATTTATTTCCAATTTTCACAGGTTGTCCTTTTCTGAGAGGGAGATTCCACAGGGGCCATAACACAATGTTGTGTTAAAAGAAGCTGATCCGGGCGGGGTGTGTGTTTGTGTGTGTGTGTGTGCGTGTCGGGTTTTTCTAACACTTGCTTACAAGAGTTAACGCAATTTCCTCTTAATCATTTAACACAGAGAGCAGAAGCACCAAAGGCCGATTTCTCTGGCGAAAATATATCTTATATATTCTCATATATCTCCTCTCCGCGATGGGACAATTTGCACCAAAGAAAGGAGAGAACAGAATTTCAAGGAAAAGAGATTTATAAGCAGAGAAGCTAGGAAGAGGGCCACCCCCCCCCAATTGTTAAATTATCAAGACATTTTTCTTAATTAAGTCTTTTTTAAAGGAAGCTCGTTCTGTGTGAGGTGGGGGTGTGTGTGAAATGAAGTTTTCATTGCCTTCTGCTATTTTTTCTTTTATTTTCTTTGAAAGGAGCAATCAAACATTTTGCGTTTTATAGCCATCTGTTATGGCAGGGAACAAAATGGGGACCCGTTTGCACTGTTTTGAATTTTTCTTGAGTCTTTCTTTGCTCTGAGGGCAAGTGATTTTGTCCTGGTTTGTCCTCCACAAAGATATTTCTGTATCTCAGTCTTGGCAGCTGGATTTTTCACTCCCAGAACTACAGTACCCAAAACCCGCAGCGGGTGGTGGCTGCTGGGTTTTGGAGTGGAGCAACGTGGAATGAGTTTCAAGAAGTAAGAATTCCGTTTGCACTTAGAGCAAACAGACCAGCTTTCATTGGATTGGGGCCTGAAAAAGTTACTAATTTCAAGGCCTGCGGACTTCAACTCCCAGAATTCCCCAGACAATATGGCTGGCTGGGGAATTCTGGGAGTTGCAAGTCCATCCATCGTTCAGCTGCCAAGCCTGAGTAATGCTACCCAGGAAGACGTCCAGAGCGTTGAGAATGATGTATTAGACCCAGATTCTATTCATCAGAGGCGCAAGGTTGCTGTACTATAATACCCACCATCCCCAGCCTAGGGAAAGGTCTCTTCTAAGCTGTATGCCACGTCCTTTTTGCTGCTTTGGGCTCAGCCGTCTCCGACGGTTGTCTAACCTACAAACACTTCTTCCTATCCTCCAAGATCAGTCCCGCATCCCATTATCCTGAGCGTGCAATATATGCATCCCTCGGCCACTAGTTCAACCCCCGTACGTGTGAAACGAGCAGACATCAAACAAACCAGGATTAATAGTAAGCGGATGAACGGTTCCAAGCAAGGAACGAAGCTACGGTTGACGGAAAAGAAGAGAGAATTTTTCCAAACGCTGGAAAGCTGAGACGTAAGCCCCGTAAACTGGCCTAATCCTGTTTGGATTTATGGTCTGTGTATAAATAGCGCTTCTGAGTTCCTGGATAAGATCCTCAGAGCTTCGCTGGACCAAACCACAGCTAAAACCGCATTGCAAAAGCCAAAATAAATCCTAAATTAAGTACACTGTCTGCTGCATCGGTTCATCTCTTTAAATTAAATGCCCGCCCGCCCCCCCCAAAAAATGGCTACTAGCATCTGCAGGGTGGACAAAAAAAAGGTCAAAATAGTGACACACACACACATCGTCCCCAATCGTGTTGAAACTCCATCCATCCTTGTAATTGCACGTAAGCAACGATAAAACTTTGGTGGTGTGGGGTTGGGAGCTGCCATTTTGACTTTTTTGACCTCCCCGGGGTCCAGATTTGTTCGTTTGCTAACCTTTTCTAACCTGCTTTTCTTCCAAGTTTCTTGGGTTTTTTTTTTAAAGCGTAAATAAACGAACAAATTACTACTAAAAGATTTTTATCTTGAAAGGTTACATGGAATAAGCGTGGCTGCAGGTCGGGTTATCTACAGCAGATGGAAATAAATCTTAATTTCCCCCCCCCCAAAAAAAATAGTCTTTGCATGATTCGAGCACCTTGGCTTTGCAAGAACGAGCAAAACGTTGGCCAACCTTCTCCAGTGTTTGGCTGAGATGGGCGCCCCCTGGTGGAAGCTCTGAGTATTAATTCCTGCTGGCGCCCCCTGCTGGATGAATCAGGCTCGTGGCACTGGGCATCTCAGTCTTGTTTCCTTGTCTTGGATTCCAGGAGGTCAATTCTAGCCTCTTCCCAGCCCCTAATTGTCCACGGTGAATATCCGTATCAATATTCCGATGGCTAGAATGCCCACGGCGGCAGCCACCGCCAGTCCCCGTCTCACAATCAGTTGTTTTGTTGTTAGAATTGTCCTGTGGACACTGGCCACCTTCTTGTCCGGCAAGGTTGGACTATCAATGACGGTGAAGCTCAGCAGCACAACGCCGTTCTGGCCATTGGTGAGTCCTGGAACAGAAAAGCACAGGTGGGTCTCGAATTCAGCTACGGGAAGTCCTCGAGTTATGGCCACATTTGAGCCCCCCCAAAATTCCCTATCTTAAAATGAATATTTTTTTCAGGCCCGAATCCCGCTAAAGTTGGCCGGGTTTGCCTTAAATGCTTTTCTTTTTGCTCCTTTGCTCACCTGCTTTGCCTTCGATATCGGAAGAAGAAACTGCTTTGTCCGGCCGGGGAGCCGAGTTCAAATCTTCCACCGGCTTCTGCGAGAGTTTCGCACGGTGCTGTGCCTACAAGGGAAGAAAGAGCCCGAACAGTAGAGATTTTATTAAATGTATTTATTTATTTTTTAAAAAATGATATGGCCACCCAGCTCACATACAGTGACTCTAATCTACGCTGTTTACAATCAGGAGGACATTACAGGTTTCTTTAATTACTTGGCATAAGGCACAGAGTATGTGGATAACAGGAATAATGTATATATAAAAGGAGCACATATCACTAAGATACATGCACGATGGAAATATGTAGACAATTTCATAAGGTATGTGGAGTTCAAGAAATTCTAGGTTATAAATTACATTTTGAAATTACAGTTCATGAGAATTAGAATAGAATAGTGAAAGAATGGAATAGAATAGAATAGAATAGAATAGAATAGAATAGAATAGAATAGAATAATGAAAGAATAGAATAGAAAATAGAATAGAATAGAATAATGAAAGAATAGAATAGAAAATAGAATAGAATAATATAATGAAAGAATAGAATAGGAATAGGAATTAGGAATAGCAGAATAGCATAGCATAGAATAGAATAGAATAGAATTGAATAATGAAAGAATAGAATAGAAAATAGAATAGAATAATATAATGAAAGAATAGAATAGGAATAGGAATTAGGAATAGCAGAATAGCATAGCATAGAATAGAATAGAATAGAATAGAATAGAATAGAATAATGAAAGAATAGAATAGAAAATAGAATAGAATAATATAATGAAAGAATAGAATAGGAATAGGAATTAGGAATAGCAGAATAGCATAGCATAGAATAGAATAGAATAGAATAGAATAGAATAGAATAGAATAGAATAGAATAGAATAGAATAATGAAAGAATAGAATAGAAAATAGAATAGAATAATATAATGAAAGAATAGAATAGGAATAGGAATTAGGAATAGCAGAATAGCATAGCATAGCATAGAATAGAATAGAATAGAATAGAATAGAAAATAGAATAGAATAGAATAATATAATGAAAGAATAGAATAGGAATAGGAATTAGGAATAGCAGAATAGCATAGCATAGAATAGAATAGAATAGAATAGAATAGAATAGAATAATGAAAGAATAGAATAGAATAATATAATGAAAGAATAGAATAGGAATAGGAATTAGGAATAGCAGAATAGCATAGCATAGAATAGAATAGAATAGAATAGAATAGAATAGAATAGAATAGAATAATGAAAGAATAGAATAGAAAATAGAATAGAATAATATAATGAAAGAATAGAATAGGAATAGGAATTAGGAATAGCAGAATAGCATAGCATAGAATAGAATAGAATAGAATAGAATAGAATAGAATAGAAAATAGAATAGAATAGAATAATATAATGAAAGAATAGAATAGGAATAGGAATTAGGAATAGCAGAATAGCATAGCATAGAATAGAATAGAATAGAATAGAATAGAATAGAATAATGAAAGAATAGAATAGAATAATATAATGAAAGAATAGAATAGGAATAGGAATTAGGAATAGCAGAATAGCATAGCATAGCATAGAATAGAATAGAATAGAATAGAGCAGAGCAGTTTTGGAAGGGACCTTGAAGGTCTTCTAGTCCAACCCCCTGTTCAGGCAAGAAATCTACCATTTCAGACAAAATGTTCTATATACAGTTAGTCCTTGACTGACAACCATTCATTTAGTCACCGACGTTACAACGGCACTGAAAAAAAGAGACCTATGACCATTTTTCACACTTAATGACCGTTGCAGCATCCCGGTGGTCATGTGATCAAACTTCAGATGTTTGGCAGATGACTCATATTTGGGACAGTTTGCAGTGTCCCCTTTTATGACCTTCGGACAAGCAAAGTCGACACGTTACCAACTTCCCAACCGCAGTGACTCACTCGACCAACGGTGGAGAGAAAGGTTGTAAAATGAGGCCAAGCTCACTTCACCAATTTCTCACTTAGCGACATAAATTTTGGGCTCAGTTGTGGTCATACCCTGAGGACTACCTGTATGAATATCTAGGCCATTTATGAGATCGATGATGAAATTATAGATTAGAGACGATGCTGTAATTATTGCATCCTGCTTTCATTTTGAACAGTTCAAGATTGTGTACGTCAGGTTCCCCCCTCCTATTTTTCCCCACGACAACAACCCTGTGAGGTAGGTTGGGCTGAGAGGCACTAGCCCCAAGACTTCCTGACAGGTTTCCTGCCTAATGGAGAACTAGAACTCACGGTCTCCTGGTTTATGGTCCAATTTATTTATTTATTTATTTATTTATTAGTTTTTATAAACTGCCCTTCTCCCGAGGGACTCGGGGCGGTGTACAGAGGAAGGAATGTATACAGATTGAACAATAAAAATAATAAGAAACACTAATGAAAACAAACTGGGACCCCAGTTAACGCTATCATGCCAGGCCGGACTGCTGGAACAGGAAAGTTTTTAAGTCGCGACGGAAGGTACGGAGGTCAGGGGCCATCCGGATTTCGGTTGGTAAGCTGTTCCAGAGGGCTGGCGCACCCACTGAGAATGCCCTCCCCCTGGGGGCCACCAGCCGACATTCCTTGAGCGGTGGCACCCTGAGGAGGCCCTCTCTGTGGGAGCGCACAGGACGGTGGGGTGCTGACATTGGCAGAAGGTGCTCCCGTAGGTAGTCCGGACCCATGCCAATATCTTTATCATTATGCTAAACCAGCTCTCGTACTAAGACAGCAGTCTTCCAACTTCATGACTTGTGGACTTCAACTCCCAGAATTCCTCAGCCAGGATGCTTTAAGACAGGGGTCTTCCAAGATGGCCCTTTTATGACTTGTGGACTTCAACTCCCAGAATTCCTCAGCCAGGATGCTTTAAGACAGGGGTCTTCCAACTTGGCCCTTTTAGGACTTGTGGACCTCAACTCCCAGAATTCCTCAGCCAGGATGCTTTAAGACCGGGGTCTTCCAACTAGGGCGATGGGTCATAAGTCGAACAGCGCTAACAAGTGAGAAGGACTGGGATGGGAAGGAAAAGGGAACTAGACATTGAATGCGGGGGAGTATTTCCTAGCGGTTGGAGCAGAGGGGGCTGGCCTTACCTCTTCAGCTACTTGCAGCCAGTTCATCCGGATAATGTACGTGATGGAGCAGATGCAAGGGATCAGGGTGCAAATCAGCATGCCCAGCCAAAACCCTAGGAAGATAAACCACAGGGAAGAGAGACTGAAAAAAAAATCGCAAAGTCCTCGGTTTACGACCGTTCGTTTAGCGACCGTTCGAAGTTACAACGGCACGGAGGAAAAGGGCTGAAAGCTGCTTCTTGCATTGAACGCTTACAATGCCCCGAGGTCATGTGACTGCCATTTGCGACTTTCCCAGAAGGCTTCCGACCAACTCACTTCATGAACGGGATGATTTTTGGATACAGGTAGTCCTCAACTTACAATCAGTCATTTAGTGACCGAAAAAGCGACTTAGGACCGTTTTCCACGCTTAACAACCGTTGCAGCGGCCCGGTGGTGGGGCAATCAAAATTGAGAGGCTTGGCAACTGACTCGTATTTGTGACGGTTTGGAGGGACCCCGGGGGTCACGTGATCCTTGTTTTGCGAATCCACGGGGGAAGGCTGGATTCGCTTAACGACCACGTGTGACTAACTTAACAACTGCAGCGATTCACTTAAGAACCGGGGTACGAAAGCTCATAAAATGGGGCAAAACTCACTTCACTCTCTCGCTTAGCAGCAGACATTTTGGGCTCAGTTGCGGTCGTAAGTCGAGGACTACCTGCATTTTGACTTCTTTGCAACTTCCCATTCTAGGCCATGGGGAGACCCGAATCACGGAAGTATCTCAGCCTGTCTTTGGGACTCTGCTAAGGCATGGGATTACAGAAGAGAGTAACAAGAGTTGGAAGGGACCTTGGAGGTCTTCTAGTCCAACCCCCTGTCCAAATACAGAATAACAGAGTTGGAAGGGACCTTAGAGGTCTTCTAGTCCAACACCCTGTCCAAATACAGAATAACAGAGTTTGAAGGGACCTTAGAGGTCTTCTAGTCCCACCCCCTGTCCAAATACAGAATAACAGAGTTGGAAGGCGCCTTAGAGGTCTTCTAGTCCAACCCCCTGTCCAAATACAGAATAACAGAGTTGTAAGGGGCCTTGGAGGTCTTCTAGTCCAACCCCCTGTCCAAATACAGAATAACAGAGTTGGAAGGGGCCTTAGAGGTCTTCTAGTCCATCCCCCTGTCCGAATACAGAATAACAGAGTTGGAAGGGGCCTTAGAGGTCTTCTAGTCCATCCCCCTGCTTAAGCAGGAAACGCTAGAGCAGCGGTCCCCAACTCCCGGTCCGTGGACCGGTACCAGGCTGTGGCATACCAACAACCGGTCCACACAAACAAGCAAAGCCCCATCCGCGGGATGCAGGCAGCTCACAAAACGACGCACTCTTCGGTCCATGGAAAAACCTCTCTCCATGGAACCGGTCCCTAGTGGTGCCCAAAAGGTTGGGGATCTCTGATCTAGTGGTCCCTCATTTAAACATTGACCAAACTCAACCCTGCTTAGCTATTTTCGAAAGCAGATGCCTTACGTTACCTCAGTACTCATCGTTTATTGATTCTGGCAGGTACGATGAACACCATAATCAAGGAGTACCAAACAGATTTTTCTCAGAATGAAAAATGGACAGACAGTCCTCAATTTACAACAGTTCACTTAGTGACCATTTGAGGTTACCACGACATTGGAAAAAAAAAAGTCTTTGGACCGTTTTTCACCCTTATGACCATTGCAGCATTCCCCCATGGTCATGTGTTCAAAATTCGGATGCTTGGCAACTGATTCATATTTATGACGGTTGCCATGTCCCAGGGTCACGTGATCCCCTTTAGCGATGTTGTGACAAGCAAAGTCAACGGGGAAGCTGGATTCACTTAACGACCATGTGACTAGCTTAACAACTGCGGCGATTCACTTAACAACGGGGGCGAGAAAGGACGTAAAATGGGGCAAAACTCACTTGCCAAATTTCTCACTTAGCGACATAAATTCTGGGCTCAGTCGGAGTCATAACTTGAGGATTACCTGGCAGTGACTCACAAAGCAGCCAATGTCGACAAGTTCTAGCTTGTTGCGTTGAATACCAAACAAACAACGAGTAGTGGGGCCACATTGTCGGGTCAAAATGCTCTTAGTACCAAATTCGATGAGTTTCAAAGCAGTTGAGTACCGAGGTACCACTGCATTAGTTACCTACAGCTAGTCCTCGACTTACGACTGATCACTTAGTGACCATTCAAAGTCGCTAAGTGGAAATGAAGAAGGGACTTGCATCCTAGGTTTGAAGTTGTGATGTCTGCCCCTCTCCCACATGGTCACATGTCCATATTTTGGGCATTTGGCAACTGGCCCCCATTGGAAGAGTCCCATCATCGCCTGACCATGATTGATGACGATTTTTTTCCTCAAAACCAGCATTCCAGTTTCTGACAGAAATCTTCCCTTACCAAACAATGAGTTTTGCTTAACAACCACTGTGAAAAAGATTGTGAAATCAGGTCCAGTCATGCGATGACCTGCTTTACAACTGTCGCAAACTCACGACCCTAATTGTGGGGCTCAATTATGGTCATAACTTGAGGACTAGCTGAACAAGGCTAGGCCAATCTCTGCCAGTACCTATCATGCCAATTTTGGCGACGAAAAGTAGCACAACCCCCAAGGGCAGGCCAACGGCGTAGTAGCCCAACATGTTGAAAATGGCACCCAGTTTCTGCCTTCCGGTGCCACGCAGCACCCCGCTGGTTGTAGCCTGCGAGAGAGGAAAAGAAGGATGGGTTACAAGAGAGTTCCCCAACCTCTGCAAATGGAAGGTGCCTGGACTTCAACTCCCAGAGTCCCCACTGTGCTGGCTGGGGAATTCTGGGAGCGGACGTCCACCCATCTTAATGCATGCAGGCTGGGGGATTCTGGGAGTGGAAGTCCACTTATCTTAATGCATGCTAGCCGAGGAATTCTGGGAATAGGTCCACCCCTCTTAATGCATGCAGGCTGGGGAATTCTGGGAGTGGAAGCCCACCCCTCTTAAAGCAGGCTGGCTGGGGAATTCTGGGAATGGAAGTCCGCCCCTTTTAAAGCAGGCTGGCTAGAGGATTCTGGGGGTGGAAGTCCACCCCTCTTAAAGCAGGCTGGCTGGGGAATTCTGGGAGTGGAAGCCCACCCCTCTTCAAGCAGGCTTTGTGGGGGATTCTGGGAGTGGAAGTCCACACATTCCAGCCCACACCAGATACTATTTTTACATACTCCCTTAAGCCATGGTTTGGTCAGCAGTGGTTTAACTAAACGAACCACAGTTGCCTGGGATTACCTAATAACATATTTGAGGATGTGTCAGGGGTGAACTCCATCTTAAATTTAACCCTCTCCTGGCCTGTGAAAAGAAGTGAAAAAAGAAATGGACTCACGCAAAGACCTTCAAACAGGTGGAAGGCGATGTAGACGGGCATTACGTAAGCCACCAGGTCAACCACCTCCCTGTTTGGACGGATAGATGAAAATCAGCAACAGCAGCATTCCCTACGCCGGGGGGTGTCCAGTCTTTGCAGTTTTAAGACCTGCGGACTTCCACTCCCAGATTGTCACACTTACTTGTCACTGGTGAAAATGTAGGCCAAAACGTCTTTCGAGGCTGTCATCACAACGCACATGAGAAGGAAAAATCCCACTGTCGAAAAAAAAAAGCAAAAACATGAGGAAAAGAATGGGAGTTGAAGGCCGTTCCAAGATAAATTTTATTTATTTGTTCATTCAATTTTATCTGCTGCCTATCCTGCTAGCCAGAGCAACAGAAAGAGAGAAATTAAGAAAATCCACAAGAAAGTCCATGGAAGGGCAATTACCCTTTAAGACCTGTGGACTTCAACTCCCAGAATTCCTGAGCCAGCTGGCTCAGGAATTCTGGGAGTTGAAGTCCACAGGTTTTCTAGGGGACCATAGTTTTGTTTTATTATTTTATTATTTTATTTTATTTTATTTTATTTTATTTTATTTTATTTTATTTTATTTTATTTTTTATTTTATTTTATTTTATTTATTTTATTTTATTTTATTTTATTTTATTTTATTTTATTATTTTATTTTATTTTATTTTATTTTATTTTTTTATTTTATTTTATTTTATTTTTTTATTTTATTTTATTTTATTATTTTATTATTTTATTTTATTTTATTTTATTTTATTTTATTATTTTACTTTATTTTATTTTATTATTTTATTTTATTTTATTTTATTTTATTTTATTATTTTATTTTATTTTATTTTATTTTATTATTTTATTTTATTTTATTTTATTATTTTATTTTATTTTATTATTTTATTTTATTTTATTTTATTTTATTTTATTATTTTACTTTATTTTATTTTATTATTTTATTTTATTTTATTTTATTATTTTATTTTATTTTATTTATTTTATTTTATTATTTTATTTTATTTTATTTTATGTATTTTATTTTATTATTTTATTTTATTTTATTTTATTATTTTATTTTATTATTTTATTTTATTTTATTTTATTTTATTATTTTATTTTATTTTATTTTATTTTATTTTATTTTATTATTTTATTTTATTTTATTATAATTTTATTTTATTTATTTTATTTTATTTTATTATATTTTATTTTATTTTTTTATTTTATTGGTCTTTAACAATAACAATCTCCAGGGTGTGGTGTACAGTGTTGTCTTGGTTTATACATTTGAGAAAGAAAAAAGAAAGAAAAAAGTGGGGGAAAGGCAATAATGTTTAAATTTAATAACTCCATAATTAGTATATTACTTAATAATATATTTCTTTGATCTTCCCTTCTCCCATTTGTATTCTCCTTCTTCAACCTTAAACAAATATAATTCTTTATATTTTCAATATATAAATGATTAATTATAGACATTTTTTCATATTTATACAAATAGTGATAACATCTATGTATAACATTTTTATCAGCTTATATTATTCTCATAACCACCATTAGTTCACCATGCATCCTATTTTGTAATTTTTAAGCTTAATTTCCCCGTCCATTCAATCCATTCTTATCAGTCATGATTTTCTCAGTGTTAATCATCTAAGTATCCAAATTTTTCCATTTAGGCACACCATCCCAATATTTTCATATTTCATGTATTATAAAAAATACCGTGCTTCTTGCCTCCCTTATAAGATCTGGGTATAGCATCCTTGCTGATCAGCTTATATTTCACTTATATTTATAAAAGTTACATCATCCCAATATTTTTACATTTCATATCTTTGTAAAACATACTATATTACTTAAATGATAACAGCCTTCCAGTATCTCAGGGGCTGCCCCCAAAGAAGAGGGAGTCAAGCTATTCTCCAAAGCGCCAGAAGGCAGGATGAGAAGCAACGGATGGAAACTCATCAAGGAGAGAAGCAACCTGGAACTAAGGAGAAACTTCCTGACAGTGAGATCAATTAACCAGTGGAACAACCTGCCTCCAGAAGTTGAGGGTGCTCCAACACTGGAAGTTTTTAAGAAGAGACTGGACAGCCATTTGTCTGAAATGGGATAGACTAGAGTCCTAATGGTGAGAGCAATTGACCAATGGAATGACTTGCCTTCAGGAACAACTAAGATGATCCAAGGCCTGGAGACTAAAACATATGAAGAACCGTTGCAGGACTTAGGTGTGGCTAGTAGTCTAACAGAAAAGAAGGACTAGGGGCGACATAATAGCAGTTTTTCAATATTTGGGGAGTTGTCAGAAGGAAGAGGGGGGTCAGATTATACTCCAAAGCCCCTGAAGGCAGGACGAGAAACAGTGGACGGAAACTCATCAAGGAGAGAAGCAACCTGGAATTAAGGAGAAGCTTAACAGTGAGGACAATTAACCAGTGGAACAGCTTGCCACCAGAAGTTGTGGGTGCTCCATCACTGGGGGTGGGTTTAAGAAGAGACTGGCCAATCACTTGGATGGATGGATGGATGGAGGAAGGGAGGGAGGGAGGGAGAGGGGGAAGGAAGGAACTCTCCCCATATTGTGGGTGCTCCATCCTTGGAGGTTGTCTAGAAAACATTAGAGAACCCTTTGACCTGGATGGTACAAGATCTCCTGTCTTGAGCAAGGGGTTGGACTAGAAGACCTCTGAGGTCCCTTCCAGCTCTATTCTGACTCCGAAATGCTGGTTTAGGCTTCCCACGTCTTCCGCTCTTTCTACCAGCCCCAGGATGATACCTGTGCAATAGATGGCAACCACCGATGACTTCCGGGCTTCTTCTGCCTTCCCAGCTCCTAAGGCGTTGCCCACTCGGACGCTGGTCGAGGCCCCGATCCCAAAGGGAATCTAAACCGAGGCAAAGAAAGCAGAGCCGAGACTTAACGGAGAAGACCGACCTGCTGAGATGCCCGTTCAGTTCCTGTCTTGGTCAAGTCCTTCACCAGCTTGGATTTATTGATTAAATTTTTTTTAATGCACTTACAACCGTTCATTTAGTGAGCGTTTACCTCAGGTCTTTTCAACCAGTGGTACGGGTACCACCGGTGGTACATGGGCACCTGGCAGGTGGTACGCGACCATCCTAGGAAAGTGGTAGCGGGGGAGGGGAATGAGCTGAACCGGGGGCAGCACCGCACAAGCCTGAGCGAGAGACGGCGGGAGCTGTTGGGGCTCAGCGGAAGCGCCAGGATCCGCACCAGGATCCAGGTGGATCTCAGCACTGATCCTGGTGCTTCTGCTGAGCCCAGAAGAAGCACCGATCAGCTGGAATGTTGCAGCATCTCCAGGGTCTTGTGATTTACCTTCAGATGCTTGGCAACCGATTCATATTTATGACGGTCACAGTGTCCCACGGTCATGTGAAGTGACCAAAACCTGCTGCAACCACCCAGCAGACGGGGGGGGGAATAAAAACCAAACACCCCCACCCCACCCCCGCTGCCAATCCTCAACGGAAATGCTCCCAACAATGAAAACCTCGGACAGGAGGAAGAGAATTTTTCACACTTAGGATCGTTGTAGCCATCCCCGTGGTCCCACGGTCAAAATTTGGATGCTTAGCAAATGGCTCATAGTTATCACGGTTGCAGAGATCACACGATACCCTTTCACGACCTCCTGACATGCCAAGTCAACCGGGAAGGCTGATTCACTTAACAACCGTTTTATTCACTTAACGGCTGCAGTGGTTGGCTTAACTGCCGCGCCAAGGCAGGTCATAAAAAAGGTGCAAGGCTCACCCAACGACGGTCTCCCTTAGCAATGTCGATTTTGGTCTCCATTGTTGTCGTAAAGCAAGGAATTTACCTGTATGGATGGTACCGGTAGTTTTAATGGCCATAATTGGGCCCGGCAAACCGGTCATTCAGCGAAACATCGCTAAGCGGAACGGCAGCTGTGCTTCTGATCTGCCACCTTTGTTTTGCTATAAAGTCCCGAGACGCTCGTAAAGGCAAGGCTTGGTTATAAAGTCATTTTTTTTACCCCTCACGGTTGTGAGTGTGAACAGTCAGTAAATGAGGCAGCTGTTTAAAAAGGACTATAGGTAGCCCTCGACGTATGACCAGAACTGCCACTGGAACTTTGGTCGCTAAGTGATACGGTCGTCAATCCCCTGATTTTACGACCTTTTTGGGTGGTCATGAAGCGAGTCACATGGTCGTTAAGTGAATCCACCTTTTCCCCCTTGACTTTGCTGGTTGGAAGCCAGCTTTTATCTCCCCCTCCCACTTCCGGGACACTGCAACCGTCATAAACACGAGTCGTTTGCCAAGCGTCTGAATATTGATCTTGTGACCCTGGGGATGCTGCAACGGTCGTAAGGGTGAGGACTGGTCATAAGTCATTTTTTCCCACGCCCTCGTAATTACACCTGGTCTCTAAATAAAGAGTCATAACTCAAAGACAAGCTGTCTCTGTGTATCAATGAGAGCCAAGGCAAAGCATAAATCCAGGAAAATTTACATTTTGGGTGGCTAATTTGAGGCGGGGAGGGTGTCTTCCGAAGAGGGTCGAGAAAGTCAAGATGGCAGGCCTTGACTTAATTTTTTTGGCATGTGCTGCAGAAGCTCTGGGTGGATAGCTTCTCGTTGCACCGTTGCGGTGATAATGGTGGACGGGAAATGCTTACCATGTACGCAACGGTGGCAATTTCATAGATGATGGATTGTGCAGAAAGATCCAGTACGCTGAGGAGGCCTGAAATTTAAAAAAAATAAAACAATGGGGAATGAATGAATGAATGAATGAATATCCCGGATGTCTACAGGGAAGAGGTCTAAAAATTCAAGAATAGAATAGAATAGAATAGAATAGAATAGAATAGAATAGAATAGAATAGAATAGAATAGAATAGAATAGAATAGAATAGAATAGAATAGAATAGAATAGAATAATGAAAATAATAATAGAATAGAATAGAATAGAATAGAATAGAATAGAATAGAATAGAATAGAACAGAACAGAATAGAATAATGAGAAGAATAGAATAGAATAGAACAGAACAGAATAGAATAATGAGAAGAATAGAATAGAATAGAATAGAATAGAATAGAATAGAATAGAATAGTACTGAATAGAATAATGAAAATAATAATAGAATAGAATAGAATAGAATAGAATAGAATAGAATAGAATAGAATAGAATAATGAGAATAATGGAATGGAATGGAATGGAATAGAATAGAATAGAATAGAATAGAATAGAATAGAATAGAATAGAATAGAATAGAATAGAATAGAATAGAATAGAATAGAATAGAATAGAATAGAATAGAATAATGAGAATAATGGAATGCAATGGAATGGAACGGAACAGAACAGAACAGAACAGAATAATGAGAATAATGGAATGGAATGGAATAGAATAGAATAGAATAATTGGAAGGGACCTTGGAGGTCTTCTAGTCCAACCCCCTGCTTAGATGACGGCTAAGCTGCCTTCTTGACTTTTTGGAGCTCATCCCTGAGGGATCCTGCAAGGAATATTACAGATAGTCCACAATCTACAAGCACAACTGGAACCCAAATTACTGATGCTAAGCAGAATGGTTGCTAAGTGAGCCACACTCAGTTTTACAACCATGTGGGCATTAAGTGAGCCTGGCTTCCGTCACTGCTTCTTGGAAGCCAGCTGGGAAAGTTGCAAGGGGAGATGCTGCAACCCTTGAAAATACACGTAGCCCTATATGACACAGGACCACACGGGAACCCCCAAAAGACCGTTGTTAAGTGAATTTTCCCCTTCAGGGATTACTGCCTTGTCGTGGCGAAGGGGCTTGCGTAATTCAATGAAGCTATGAGCTATGCCGTGCAGGGCCACCCAAGACGGACAGGTCATAGCTGAGAGTTCTGACAAAACGTGATCCACTGGAGAAGGAAATGGCAACCCACTCCAGTATCTTTGCCATGAAAACCCTATGGACAGTACCAAAAGGCAAAACGATATGACGCTGGAAGATGAGCCCCTCAGGTCGGAAGGCGTCCAATATGCTACTGGGGAAGAGCAGAGGGCTAGTACTAGTAGCGCCAGAAAGAATGAAGCGACTGGGCCAAAGCCGAAAGGACGCTCAGCTGTGGATGTGTCTGGTGGTGAAAGGAAAGTCCGATGCTGTAAAGATTTTTTCTCCATAGGAACTTGGAATGTAAGATCCATGAATCAAGGAAAGCTGGACGTGGTCAAACAAGAGATGTCAAGACTGAACATCGACATCTTAGGTATCAGCGAACTAAAATGGACAGGAATGGGTGAATTTAATTCAGATGACCATCAGGTATACTACTGCGGGCAAGAATCCCTCAGAAGAAATGGAGTAGCCTTCATAGTCAATAAAAGAGTAGGAAAATCAATACTGGGATACAATCCTCAAAATGACAGAATGATCTCAGTTCGAATCCAAGGGAAACCATTCAATATCACAGTAGTACAAGTCTATGCCCCAACCACCAGTGCTGAAGAGGATGAAATTGACCGGTTCTATGAAGCCCTACAGCACCTTATAGAAGTAACACCAAAAAATGATGTCCTTATCATCATGGGGGATTGGAATGCTAAAGTAGGAAGCCAAAAGATAACTGGAATAACAGGCAAGTTTGGCCTTGGAGTACAAAATGAAGCAGGGCACAGGCTGATAGAATTTTGTCAAGAGAATACGATGGTCATAGCAAACACTCTTTTCCAACAACCCAAGAGACGGCTCTACACATGGACATCAACAGACGGTCAACACAGAAATCAGATTGACTATATGCTCTGCAGCCAAAGATGGAGAAGCTCTATACAGTCAGTAAAAACAAGACCAGGAGCTGACTGTGGCTCAGACCATGAGCTTCTCCTTGCAAAGTTTAGGCTTAAACTGAAGAAAGTAGAGAAAAGCACTAGGCCACTCAGGTATGAATTAAATCATATCCCTGTGGAATATACAGTAGAGGTGACAAATAGATTTAAGGAATTAGATCTGATAGACAGAGTGCCTGAAGAACTATGGACAGAGGTTCGCGACATTGTACAACAGGTAGCAACCAAAACCATCCCAAAGAAAAAGAAATGCAAGAAAGCAAAATGGCTGTCTGAGGAAGCTTTGCAAATAGCTGAGGAAAGGAGGAAAGCGAAAGGCAAGGGAGAAAAACATAGATATGCCCAATTGAATGCAGAATTCCAGAGAATAGCTAGAAGAGATAAGAATGCCTTCTTAAATGAACAGTGCAAAGAAATAGAAGAAAACAATAGAATAGGGAGGACCAGAGATCTTTTCAAGAAAATTGGAGAGATGAAGGGAACATTCCATGCAAAAATGGGCATGATAAAGGACCAAAATGGCAGGGACCTAACAGAGGCAGAAGAGATTAAGAAGAGGTGGCAAAATTACACAGAAGAACTATACAAGAATGAGCTTAACGTCCCAGATAATCACAATGAGGTGGTCACTGACCTCGAGCCAGACATCCTAGAATGTGAAGTGAAGTGGGCCTTAGAAAAGCTGAGCAACAACAAAGCTAGTGGAGGTGACAGTATTCCAGCTGAGCTATTCAAAATCTTAAAAGACAGTGCAGTAAAAGTGCTACACTCAATTTGCCAGCAAATTTGGAAAACTCAACAGTGGCCACAGGATTGGAAAAGATCAGTTTACATCCCAATTCCAAAGAAAGGCAGTGCCAAAGAATGTTCAAACTATCGCACCATTGCACTCATTTCTCATGCTAGTAAAGTCATGCTTAAAATCCTACAAGCTAGACTTCAGCAGTATGTGGATCGAGAACTACCAGAAGTACAGGCAGGATTTCGAAGAGGCAGAGGAACTAGAGATCAAATTGCCAACATATGCTGGATCATGGAGAAAGCTAGGGAGTTCCAGAAAAACATCTACTTCTGCTTCATTGACTATGCTAATGCCTTTGATTGTGTGGATCATAACAAACTGTGGCAAGTTCTTAAAGAGATGGGAGTACCAGACCATCTTATTTGTCTCTTGAGAAACCTATATGCGGGTCAAGAAGCAACAGTGAGAACTGGACACGGAACCACTGATTGGTTCAAAATTGGGAAAGGAGTCCGGCAAGGCTGTATACTGTCGCCCTGCCTCTTTAACTTATATGCAGAGCACATCATGAGAAAGGCAGGGCTAGATGAATCAAAAGTTGGAATTAAGATTGCTGGAAGAAATATCAACAACCTAAGATATGCAGATGATACCACTCTAATGGCAGAAAGTGAAGAAGAACTAAAGAGCCTCTTGTTGCGGGTGAAGAAGGAGAGTGCAAAACTTGGGTTGAAACTTAACATTAAGAAAACCAAGATCATGGCATCTGGCCCTCTCAATTCCTGGCAAATAGATGGGGAAGAAATGGAGGTAGTGACAGATTTTGTTTTCCTGGGCTCCAAGATCACTGCAGATGGGGACTGTAGCCAAGAAATTACGAGACGCTTGCTCCTCGGGAGGAAAGCCATGGCAAATCTAGACAGCACACTAAAAAGCAGAGACATCACCCTGTCAACAAAAGTGCGTATAGTCAAGGCTATGGTCTTCCCAGTTGCAATGTATGGCAGTGAAAGTTGGACCATAAGAAAGGCTGAGCGCCAAAGAATTGAGGCCTTTGAACTCTGGTGCCGGAGAAGACTCCGGCGAGTCCCTTGGACTGCAAGGCGATCAAACTGGTCAGTCCTAGAGGAGATCAACCCTGACTGCTCTTTAGAAGGCCAGATCCTGAAGCTAAAACTCAAATACTTTGGCCACCTAATGAGAAGGAAGGACTCACTGGAGAAGAGCCTCATGCTGGGAAAGATTGAGGGCAAGAGAAGAAGGGGACGACGGAGAATGAGGTGGCTGGATGGAGTCACTGAAGCAGTAGGCGTGAGCTTAAATGGACTCCAGAAGATGGTGGAAGACAGGAAGGCCTGGAGGAACGTTGTCCATAGGGTCGCGATGAGTCGGACACGACTTCGCAGCTAACAACAACAACAAAGTGAATTTTGCCCCATTTTACTACCTTTCTTGCCACCGTTGTTAAGTGAATCGCTTCCATTGTTAAGCAAGGGACATGGTTCTTGAGTGAGTCTGGCTTCCCCATGGACTTCGCTTGGCAGAAGGTCGCAAAAGGGGTTCACGTGACCCCAGGACAATGCGACCGTCGTAAATACGAGTCAGTTTCCAAGAGCCTGAATTTTGACTCTGTGACCGCGGGGATGCAACAACGGTCGTGTGAAAAACGGTCCTAAGTAACTTTTCCTGTGCCGTTGTAATTTGAATGGTGGCTAAGTGGACTGTTGTAAGTGGAGAGTTATCTGTATATTCCAGTTGACAAGCGCTTGGATTTTGATCTTCAAATCCTAGACAAGTTGTGGCGGTCATAAATGTGAGGACCAGTTACAAGTCACTTTTTTCAGCGCCGCTGTATCTTTGAACTGTCACTAAATGAATGGTCGTAAACCGAGTACTACCTGTTTCAGCATTCCCCACTACAGCAATATTGATTGCCCCACCCACCTGGGAGAAAGGGAGTGTCCTGCCTTTTGGCCACCCCCCCCAACCATAGCTCCTCCCCCTGCCCACTCCTGACCTATCAGAAAGCTTCCAATTTCAAAGGTCCACCATTCAATGCAGATCATCAGCATGCTGGGAATGGCCAGCGACATGAAGAGCCCCCACTCCTGTAGGCAGTCTGTGGACCAACCTAGGGAAAAAAGAAGGAACATCACCTGAACAAGCCAGGATTCATGGTTTGAAAACAAAGGGTACACAAGAAGAGAATGTTAGTTTTTCAGTCCGGCACAGGAGTGTCTATACAGGATAGGGTCAAAATGCCATTTTTTCTAAGGGAGGACTAGAACTCACTGTCTCCTGGTGATTGGCCCAAAGTAACTCCGCCAGCTTTCATGCCTAAGACGGAACTAGAACTCACCGTCTCCTGGTGATTGGCCCTAGGTCACTCAGTTGGCTTTCATGCCTTAGGCAGGACTAGAACTCACCATCTCCTGGTGATTGGCCCTAGGTCACCCAGCAGGCTTTCAAGCCCAAGGTGGGACTAGAACTCACTGTCTCCTGGTGATTGGCCCAAAGTAACTCAGCCAGCTTTCATGCCTAGGACGGAACTAGAACTCACCATCTCCTGGTGATTGGCCCTAGGTCACTCAGTTGGCTTTCATGCCTTAGGCAGGACTAGAACTCACCATCTCCTGGTGATTGGCCCTAGGTCACTCAGTTGGCTTTCATGCCTTAGGCAGGACTAGAACTCACCATCTCCTGGTGATTGGCCCTAGGTCACCCAGCAGGCTTTCAAGCCCAAGGTGGGACTAGAACTCACAGTCTCCTGGTGATTGGCCCAAAGTAACTCAGCCAGCTTTCATGCCTAGGACGGAACTAGAACTCACCATCTCCTGGTGATTGGCCCTAGGTGAGTGACTCAGTTGGCTTTCATGCCTTAGGCAGGACTAGAACTCACCATCTCCTGGTGATTGGCCCTAGGTCACTCAGTTGGCTTTCATGCCTTAGGCAGGACTAGAACTCACCGTCTCCTGGTGATTGGCCCAATGTCGCCCAGCCAGCTTCCATACCTAAGGCGGGACTAGAACTCACCGTCTCCTGGTGACTGGACCAAAGTCACCCACCTGGCTTTCATGACTAAGGCGGGACTAGAACTCACCGTCTCCTGGTGATTGGCCCAAAGTCACCCAGCTGGCTATGTTCATGCCTAAAGCAGGACTAGAACTCGCCGTCTCCCGCTTTCTAGCCACACTTAGACCAAACTGTCTCTCTAATTAATCCTCTAATTGAGAAGTCGGCAATGGCAGCGGAGCAAGCATGGGAAGACCACCCCGCTCTTCCTCGTGCCTATAATGGGGGGGGTCTCACCTCCCCAGGTTTCGACGTGCAGCTTCTTCCACTTGATGTACAGAAAGAGGGTGATGGCTTGAGCATACTGGGCGATGGTGTTGGCCCACGCGGACCCTCTGTGAGGGGAGAAAAAGATGCAGGTCGTCAGAATAGAAATTGGCGGGAAATCTTTTTTTTTAAAAAAATTGCTTTGGGTTTTGTCGGTTTTGTGAATATTCACACCGTGTTGCTTTCAAGACTCTCTCTCTATTTTCTTGGCCCGGGAATTTGAGGGAGAGGAATTTCAACATGGCTAGTCCTCGATAGAGATGGGAAGGCCTGGGGGGGAAAAAAACTGGAAAAATTGGAGGGAATTTCCCATTTTTTCCCCCCCAAACGGCTTTCAAAAAAAAGGGGGGGAAAAAAACAGAAAAAGACCAATTTTTCCAGTTTTTTCCTAGCTTCCCCATCTCTAATCCTCGACGTACGACCCTTCCTTTGTCCATCTGAAGTTGCAGCGGCGCTGAAACAAGAGACCTGTGACCCGTCCTCACCCTTATGACGGTCACAGTCTCCGTGGTCGCAGGATCCAAATCTGAACGTGGGGCAACCGGCCTGTGTTTGGGAAAGGGGCAAGGATTGGGACTTTCCCAGGGGTCTTCCCACAAGCAAAGGAAAGGGGAGGGCCAGGAGTTGCTTAAGGACCACCTGATTCGCGTCATGACCACGTGCTTCACTTAACAACAGTGGCAGAAAAGGTGGTCAAATTGTAAAATTAAAGACCACATCCATAAATGTCGATGGAGACTCTCAGTCACCCAGGTCATAGTTTATCCCAGAGGTGTTTTTTCAAGAGAAAACTGGACTTTCTTTTTAATCTTTGAAGACGTTTCGCTTCTCCTCCCAGAAACTTCTTCAGCTATAACTGGATGGTGGGGAATGGAAGGATTTATACTCCTTGCAGAGAGCTGGTCATTTGTCTTCTTTCAGAGAGTCGTTGAGGCCACTTGGAGGCTTCCCTGCGTCCTCAGGGTCACCTGAGTAGTGCAAATGGGTGTGGAGCCTTCTTGGAATTGCTGAGAGGACTGTGTTGTAGACCGGAGATAGATAATTTTGTATCCCTCTGACACAGATAAACCTTCCAAGTGGCCTCAAGGACTCTCTAAAAGAAGGCAAATGACCAGCTGTCTGCAAGGAGTATAAATCCTTCCATTCCCCACCATCTGGTCAGAGCTGATGAAGCTTCGTGGAGGGGAAGCAAAACGTCTGTCAGTGAGACAGTTTTTTGTCCCATTTTCCGACCTTTCTCACCACAGTTGTTAAGTGAGCCGCTGCAGATATTCGGTTAGTCACACGGTTGTGAAGTGAATCTGGCTGCCCCCAGGGACTTTGCTTGTCAGAAGCTTGCAAAAGGGGATCACGTGACACCCCCCCCTCCCGGGACACAGCAACCGTCATAAATGCGAGTCAGTTGCCAAGCCTCCGAATTTTGATCAGATGACCCTTGGGGATGCTGGGAGTGTGAAAAACGGTTGTAAGTCACTTTTTTTCAATGTCGTTGTAACCTTGAATGGTCACTAAATGAACTGTGGTAAATTGAGGCCTGGCTGTAAGTTGAGTTTTGCAGAGTTTTGTAGTTTGGTGAATTCTAATTTGCTTCATCTGTGGCTTTATCAACAATCTTCTGCTCAAACCCAGGGGGTTGGACTAGATGACCTCCAAGGTCCCTTCCAGCTTTTTTATTATTGTTATTATTGATCATCACACAGTCAGCCAGATGTTCAGACTGGATTTGGCATTTTTGTCTACCTGTCGAGTCCTTCCCAAGGACCTGGGATAGGCAGATGTGGATGTTTGATGGTATTACAGATCTCGTCGCAGGATGGAAGCAGTTCCTAGTAAGGCCGCCTTTTGCAATTGAGTAATGGCGAATTTGTCAATGCCATTACCACTACTACCACCACTACTACTACTACTACTACTACTACTACTACTACTACTACTACTATTATTATTATTATTATTATTATTATTATTATTATTATTATTATTATTATTATTATTATTATTTCCAGTTTTCCCAAAAAAATCACTTGGCAGACACAACTCTGATTCGAGAAAGGGAAGCAGAAGCCAGCCTGCCATGGAAATAGACATTTTTGTATTAAACAGCCTACTTACTTAACGCCCATGTTGAATTGGTAAAGGAAAATATAATTCGCCAGGACGTTGATAATATTTGCCGCAATGCCGCAAAAAACCTCTGGCCAAATTATTTTCTGCAATGAAATATTATTTTATTTTATTATTACATTTCAAGGGATAGCATGGGATGTTTGCTGGCAGGAACCATAGACATGTGGATCACCAATTTCTTGGCCCTCTCCCCACTTATAGTTATTGGGCTAGAAGAGTTTCTAATTTAGATCCAGATGCTTCATTAGGATCCAGCCCTTCCATCCCAACACTGGAAGCTTTTTAAGGAGAGATGGGACAACCTGCCCGAGAAAGGATTCCTGCCTGAGCAGGGGGTTGGACTAGATGACCTCCGAGGTTCCTTCCAACTCTGTTATTCTGTAAGATACCTTCCCAAGCTGTGGCTTGCAAAGAGAATGCAAACGGCGAAGGAAGGAAAGAAAGGAATGTATTTACCTGGTTTTGCAAATACCGCATCTGGATCTGGTAAATAAAGGCTGCCTGCGAGATGCAGAAAAGGGAGGGGGGGGGAAGCAATTAGGGAAAAATAAGATTCGTTAATTTGTTGTCGAATTGGCCCAAAACAAAGAAATTGGCATTTTTCTCAGCACTGCCAGCTATAAAATTGTTGCATCCTGAATTGGAAGACATTCTAGAACAGGGGTCTTTAAATGTGGCCCTTTTATGTGGACTTCAACTCCCAGAATTCCTGAACCAGCGTGCCTGGCTGAGAAATTCTGGGAGTTGAAGTCCACAAGTGATAAAAGGGCCAGGTTTAAAGACCCCTACTCTAGACCATTGTTTCTAATCTTAGCAAATTTAAGATGTATGGACTTCAACTCCCAGAATTCCCCAGCCAGCCATGCTGCCTGGGGAATTCTGGGAGTTGAAGTCCATATATCGTAAACTTGCTAAGATGGGAGAAGTACTGACTAGATTAGAATCTAGATTAATCCTAGGCTCAGTAGAAGAATCTAAGACTGTTCCAGTCAGAAGTTCCACTGGTACAGCTTCTGAGTTTCAGGGAAGAGTCGTGGAAAGCTTTACCTGCTGGAGTTCAACCTGCCAGCTGTCAGAAATGGTTAGGGATTCCTGTTGGGGTGTGTGGACTAGAAGACCTCCAAGTTCCCTTCTCTGCTATTCTATTCTATTCTTCATTATTCAATTCAATTCAATTCTATTCTATTCTATTCTATTCTATTCTATTCTACTCTACTCTACTCCACTCTACTATTCTATTCTATTCTATTCTATTCTATTCTATTCTATTCTATTCTATTCTATTCTATTCTATTCTATTCTATTCTATTCTATTCTATTCCATTCCATCCAATGCAAATGTGGGAAAGATCATTTCATTGGCCCCGCCCCCTTACATAGCTAATGAGTTGCCAAAGGGGGCTGATGGGAATTGTAGTTTATAACTACCATGCAAACATGATTCCCAATTAGAAATACAGGTAGTCCTCGACTAACGACCACAATTGAGCCCAAAATTTCTGTGGCTAAGTGAAACATTTTTAAGTGAATTTTGCCTGATTTCATGACCTTTCTTCCCACTGTTGCTAAGTGAATCACGGCAGTTAGCAACGTTGTTGTTAAGCGAATCTGGCACTGACGTTGCTTGTCAGAAGGTCGCTAAAGGGGATCATGTGACCCCGGGACTCTGCAACCGTCACAAATACAAGTCAGTTGCCAAGCGTCCGAATTTTGATCACGTGACCCAGGGCAGGCTGCAACAGTCGTAACTATGAGAAACGGTCATGTGTCACGTCATTCAGTGCTGCTGTAACTTTGAATGGTCACTAAATGAACTGTTATAAGGCGAGGACTTCCTGTAGTATCTAACCCACAGCCCAATCCTTGAAAACCCTCAAGATTCTCCTAGAGAATAAAATTGGCGTGAAAATTTACCTTTTTCTTTAAGCAGAAATGTGCAAAATTCAGAAGTGGGTTAAGAAAATACAGGGATTATAACCCAATAAAAGCTCTTGCTGCTATTTTTTTTTAAAAAGGGGGAAAAATACGCTGACAGGTAGTCCTCGACTTATGACCATTCACTTAGTGACCGTTCAAAGTTACAACGGGCCTGTCTGGGGGGCGGGCCCTTATAATGTGGATTTGAAGTTCTGACAGCTGCAGTCACGTGACCAGACATCTGTTGCTAAGCAACCAGACTGCTTTTACATCTCTTTGCAGTATCCTGTAGTCACATGACCTCATTGTACGACGATTTTGCCCAAATCGGCTGTTTACTTCTGGGATTTTTTTGGAAAAACTGCCTCCGTCGTGAAGCAGCGGTTGGCTTGAGTCTGCGGTATTTGCTTAGCGACCGTAGTAGCAGCTTCACAGCCACTGTGTTCGCTTAAGGAGCACTGCAAAGCAGGTCATAAAATCAGGTTGGGCCTATGGCCGACCCATTTTACGACTGCCGTGGCTTACGGTATAACCCCCATGGGCGGGCTGCCTTATGGTCGTAAAATCGAGGACTTCAACTTCGGTTGTTTCAGTACCCCTGAATGCAGTGCTGTGCATACACACAAGCACCCACATGGGCACAGTCTCGTACAGATAGTCCCTAACTTATGTTTCACTTAGTGACCATTCAAAGTTACAACGGCACTGAAAAAAGTGACTTAGGAGCCTTTGTCACACTTATGACCGTTGCAGTGGGGCCCCCCCCTGGGCATGGTCACGTGATCAAAATTCAGACACTTAGCAACTGACTCGTACTTATGACGCTTGTAGTGTCCCGGGGTCACGTGATCCCCTTTTGCGACCTTCTGACAAGCTAAGTCAATGGGGAAGCCGGATTCGCTTAACGACCATGTGAGTAGCTTAATTACTGCCATGATTCACTTAATAACTGTGGCAGGAAGGGCCATAAAATGGGGCAAAATTCGTTTAATAAATGTCTCGCTTAAACAACAGAAATTTTGGGCTCAATTCTGGTCATAAACTGAGGACCCTGTGTGTGTGTGTGTGTGTGTGTGTGTGTGTGTGTGTGTGTGTGTGTGGAGAAGAAGCTATCCATTCTTCCCTGACCCCATGGAAGAAAGTCAAAGAAAAATCTGGAAACTTACAGGCAGTGCCGGGACAAAGATCATGACATAAACCTGAGTGAGCCTGGAAAGAAAAAAAAAATGGCACAAATAAATTTGCAATGATTCGATTCTGCAATAATGTTCACGGCTGTCTTAGAAAAAATTAAATCTCAAGCTTTGAAGTAGCCTTTTTCTTGTGAGAAATAGTTGGAGAAGAGGCGCCTATCTTGTGACAGCCCTCAAACTTTAAAGGATAAGTAAATATTTTTTTTAAAAAAAAATTATTTAAGTCTATTCAATTAACTTCAAAAGGTCCAGTTTTGTGGTAAATCTTATGAGGGGTGACCTGATCTTGTGAAAGACTAGAAGACATTTTGAATGGGTGCTCTTGACTGATTTTAATTTTGAAAGATCTTAACTGATTTTAATTTCCAACGGATGGAAACTAATCAAGGAGAGAAGCAACCTAGAACTAAGGAGAAACTTCCCGACAGTGAGAACAATTAACCAGTGGAACTCCTTGCCTCCAGAAGCTGTGAATGCTCCAACACTGGAAGTTTTTAAGAAGAGACTGGACAGCCATTTGTATGAAATGGTATAGGGTTTCCTGCCTTAGCAGGGGGGTTGGACTAGATGACCTCCAAGGTCCCTTCCAACTTTATTTATTATTATAATCAAGGAGAGAAGCAACCTAGAACTAAGGAGAAATTTCCAGACAATTAGAACAATTAACCAGTGGAACTCCTTGCCTCCAGAAGCTGTGAATGCTCCAACAGTGGAAGTTTTTAAGAAGAGACTGGACAGCCAAACGGTATAGGGTTTCCTGCCTTAGCAGGGGGTTTGGACTAGATGACCTCCAAGGTCCCTTCCAACTTATTATTATTTTTTATTATTATTATTAAATTTTATTTTTGAATGGATGTTCTTACCGTACTTGATGTCAGTTTTGAACATTTTTAATTGATGTGAATTTGGAATGGATATTCTTACTTGATGGCAATTTAGAATGGATATTCTTAATGTGAACTTTAATTGAATATTGTTACCTGATGTGAATTTTGAATAGATATTCTTAACTGATGTGAATTCTGAATGATTTCTTAGTTGATGTGAATTTTTGATCTTCTTAATTGATGTGAATTTTGAATGGATATTCTTAATTGATGTGAATTATGAGTAGATTTCTTAATTGATGTGAATTTTGAATGGATATTGTTACCTGATGTGAATTTTGAATAGATATTCTTAACTGATGTGAATTCTGAATGATTTCTTAGTTGATGTGAATTTTTGATCTTCTTAATTGATGTGAATTTTGAATAGATATTACCTGATGTGAATTTTGAATAGATATTCTTAACTGATGTGAATTTTTGATGTTCTTAACTGATGTGAATTTTGAATGGATATTCTTAATTTATTGAGATTTATTGAGATTTATTGAGATTTTAAGATTTATTGAGATTTTTATACCGCCCTTCTCCCAAAGGGACTCAGGGCGGTTCACAGGGCATAAATATAAACAACAGTACAAACATTAAAAGATAATTAAATTAATGCCCAAGTTAAAACCAGAATAATAAAACAAACCTATAAAAAACCCAAGTACCCCCATCAGGCCAGACCCGCTAGTTCAAATAAATGGGTCTTCAACCCGCGACGGAAGGATCGGAGGTCTGATGCCATCCGGAGCTCAACCGGCAGTTGGTTCCATAACGCCGGAGCACCCACAGAGAAGGCCCTCCCCCTGGGGGCCACCAGTCGACATTCCTTGACAGGAGGGCACCCTGAGGAGGCCCTCTCTGTGGGCGCGCACAGGGCGGAGGGGAGTCGACGCCGGCAGCAGGTGGTCCTCGAGGTATCGCGGACCCATGCCATGTAGGGACTTAAAGATCATAACCAAAACCTTGAACCTTACCCGGAAGACAACTGGTAACCAATGCAGCTCACGGAGCAAAGGTGTAACATGGGAGTACCGGGAAACTCCCAAGACAACTCTCGCGGCCGCATTCTGTACCAGTTGGAGCCTCCGAGTAGTCTTCAAGGGAAGTCCCATGTAGAGAGCGTTACAGTAGTCTAGGCGGGAGGTCACGAGCGCATGAGTGACCGTACACAAGGCCTCCCGGTCCAGATAGGGCCGCAACTGGCGCACCAGGCGAACCTGGGCAAAAGCCCCCCTAGTCACGGCCACTATGTGATCCTCCAAAGTGAGTCGTGAATCTAGGAGGACTCCCAAGTTGCGAGCCCTATCCACAGGGGGTAAAAGCTCACCCCCCATAGAAAGAGGTGGAACATCCCAGGTGTCTCGGGAAGCCGGAATGTACAGCCACTCAGTCTTGTCATAAATATTAGACAGTTCCCGAGCGTCCGAATTTTGATCGCGTGACCATGAGGAGGTTGCATTAGTTGTAAAGGTGAAAAAAGCTCGTAGGTGACTTTTTTTCCCAGCAGACCGTTGTAACTTTGAGCAGTCAGTAAATGAACCTGTTGTAAGTCGAGGACGACCTGTAAGTCTATTCCATCATCTTCGAGGCAATCCAGAGTGGGACCTCACTGACAAAATAGTCCGAGAAGAATTTTTAACCCCCAGTTATAGCCGTCCCCAGGTGAACTGCCACCCAGCCCTTCCTGCAAGGCCCCAAATCCCTAGTCCCACCCGCCATTTTGCTTTAACTCGGAAGACCGTTTTCCTTTTCTCACCTGGAGACTTCCGGATCCTGCCGGATCAACAAGAGGAGCTGTTCTGTGTTGATGAAAAACGCCCAGCACGGGAAACAGCAGAGGAGAAGAATAAGGACCCCTTGTTGGAGGATGGTGCCCACCCGTTTCATGTTCCTCCCGCCGTAAGTCTGGAAGGAGGAGAAGAAAGGCCGGAGGCGCACGTGAAAGACCAACGAAACTGAGTGATTGCTGAAAGCCCTAGGCGCAGGAATCTTCCTGACCAACGGTTAGCTTCTGCCGGGAACGAGGTAAACATCAATGGAAATCAAGGAAGGTTGCACTCAGTTTGTTTGTGGCTATGTAAGGATGCTAGGCTGATTCCTGTTTTTACTCCACCTCCAGGATCTGTCAGTCCTCCTTCCACAGTCATCATCTGATTGGCTATCTGTCTGCCTGTCTGCCTGCCTGCCTGCCTATCTATCTGTCTATATGTCTGTCTGTCTGTTTGTCTGCCTATCTATCTACCTACCTATCTATCTTTCTGTCTGCCTGCCTGCCTGCCTGCATATCTATCTATCTATCTATCTATCTATCTATCTATCTATCTATCTATCTATCTATCTATCTATCTATCTATCTATCATCATTTATTATCTATCTATCTCATTCATTATCTATCTATCATCTATCATTATCTATCTATCATCATTTATTATCTATCTATCTATCTATCTATCTATCTATCTATCTATCTATCTATCTATCTATCTATCTATCATCTTGGTGGGGCAGTGGGCTAATGCCTCCTTAAGTAACACCAGCTGCCTGCCATTAGTGCAGGTTCGAGTCCCACCAGGCTCAAGGTTGACTCAGCCTTCCATCCTTCCGAGGTAGGTAAAATGAGGACCCAGATTGATGGGGGCAATTAAGCTGACTTTGTAATAATGCCGCTTGGGGGGTGTGTGTGAAAGCCCTAATAAGCAGGCATATACATAAGAATGAAGGCTACTGCTAAGCTTGTAAGCCGCCCTGAGTCTTCAAAGAAGGGCGGGATATAAATGGAATTAAAATAAAATAAAAATAAAAAAATATCTATCTCTTTATATCTATCTATCTATCTATCTATCTATCTATCTATCTATCTATCTATCTATCTATCTATCTATCTATCTCTGTCTGTCTATTTACAGCAGGGGTCCCCAACCCCTGGGCCCTGGCCCACTACCGGGTTGTGGCCTGCTCGCCACCAGGCCACTGTGCACACGTGTCTGCGCGCACTCACCCCCACTCACGCTAGCGCTGCCGCTGTGCCAAAAATAGGATGCTGTGCAGCGAAAACAGGACGATGCTCGCACCCACTCAGCAAAAACAGAGTGGTGCTAGTGAGTGTGACACGGCGCTAGCACCACCCCTTTTTCATCATGCGTGCTCGTGGCCCTTTTTGTGTTCGTGTGTGCATGCACGGAACATGCTTCCCCCTCCCTTTCCCACCGGTCCGCCAATCGAGAAAGGTGGGAGACCTCTAACTACAGCATTTCTATCTGCAAACCTCCCTCTCTTCTAGCACTGATGATGTTACCTAGTTGGGTCATGAAACGTCCGCAAGAAAACAACCAAGCTTAGAGCACCAAGGACCCCACACTCCTCCTCCTCTTCCTCCTCCTCCTCCTCCTCTCCACAAACCCCACTCCCTCCCAGCACTGATGATGGTATCTAGTTGGGTAATGAAATGTCTGCAAGAAAACCACCAAGCTCAAACAGCATCAAGGACCCCACAGTCTCCTCTTCCTCCTCTCCTCCTCCTTCTTCTTCCCCCTCCCCTCCCCCTCCCTCTCCCCCTCCCCCTCCCCCTCCTCTCCACAAACCCCACTCCCTCCCAGTACTGATGACGCTACCTAGTTGGATAATGAAACATCTGCAAGAAAACCACCCAGCTCAGAGAGCACGGAGGACCCCACAGTTAAGCAATTCTCCTGTGACTGTCCCGGGAGCACTTTCGAATCACGCAATAGCAAAAGAGAATGGGGAAATCTCTTTTGCAGGAAAAGAAAAACGCCACTCTTCTGGATTTTGAAGGGGCCGCAGCCCAGATTTAGCCCTTCCAAACATCCTGAATGCAGAAAAAAATGTTTAGATAGAATAGATAGATAGACAGGTAGGTAGGTAGGTAGGTAGGTAGGTAGGTAGCTAGGTAGATAGATAGATAGATAGATAGATAGATAGATAGATAGATAGATAGATAGATGATAGATAGATAGATAGATAGATAGATAGATAGATAGATAGATGATAGATAGATAGATAGATAGATGATAGATAGATAGATAGATAGATAGATAGATGATAGATAGATAGATAGATAGATAGATAGATAGATAGATAGATAGATAGATAGATAGATAGATAGACAGACAGACAGACAGACAGACATGTAGGTAGGTAGGTAGGTAGGTAGGTAGGTAGATGATAGATAGATAGAATAGATAAATAGATAGATAGATAGATAGATAGATAGATAGATAGATAGATAGACAGACAGACAGACAGACAGACAGACAGACAGACAGACAGACAGACAGACAGACAGACAGACAGGCTGGCCTTCTTTCTTTCGGTATGTGAGCTTTGACAGAAACGCAGAATTTCCCATTCATGCTCGGCTGCCTTCCACAGGAGATCATGTTTCGTCACCCCCCACCCCCACATCTCCCCCCAAACTGGTAAAAAGTTCGTCACTGTGACTCACCTGAGATATTAATGTGTCGCAAGCTGAGGACAGCCCAAAACCTATAGAAATGCCAGTCACGTTAATCACCTAGAAACAGTAAGAAATAGAGAGGAGGAAAAATTTAGAAAACCTGGAGATTTACTAGAAATCTGCTGTAATAATAATAATAATAATAATAATAATAATAATAATAATAATAATAACAACAACAACAACAACAACAACAACAATAATAATAATAATAGTAGTAGTAGTAGTAGTAGTAATAGGACTGAGGGGGGGGTTAGTTTTAAATTTTAACATTGTTTTATGGTTGGGCTATTATTAATTCTTTTTAATTCTGTTTTTATCTTAATTTATATTGTCTTTTAAATATTGCCCTGTAAACCGCCCTGAGTCCTTCGGGAATAGGGCGGTATAGAAAAACCAATAAAATAAAATAAATAAATAAATAATCCTAATGCAGACAGTCCTCGCCTTACAAACGTTCATTTAGTGACCACTCAAGGTTACAATGGCACTGAAAAATGTGACATGATCGTTTTTCACATTTAATGACCGTTGCAGCATCCCCGGGGTCGTGTGATCAAAATTCAGCTGCTTGGCAACACACACACACACACACACACACACACACACACACACACACACATATATAAAATTTATGTTAACACTCAATCTTTTAGACAATCAATGACCTAATTCTCCAATTTTAATTTTCCATTATTTAAATTTAACATTTAGTATCTTACAAGTCCAAATTATAAATGATCCCAATTCCCTTTGTCACAATTCCTCAAGGAATCTGGTGTTCAAGATATATTTTTTGCCTCACTTTACGACCTTTCTTGCCACAGTTTTGCTGCAGCTATTGAGTTAGGAACCCGGTCGTTAAGTGAGAATCTGGCTTCCTCGTTGACTTTGCTTTTCTTGCTCCTGTTGTTAAGTGAATCACTGCAGTTATCAACGTGGTTGTTAAGTGAATCTGGCATGGACATTGCTTGTCAGAAGGTTGCAAAAGGGGAATCACATGACCCCGGACACTGCAGCCATCATAAGTATGAGTCAATTGTCAGGCGTCTGAATTTTGATGGCGTGACCACGGGGATGCTGCATTGCTACAGTCATAAGTGTGAAAAACTGGTCCTAAGTCACTTTTTCAAGGCAGTTGTAACTTTGTACGGTCGCTAAACGAACTGCTGTAAGTCGAGGACAGCCTGTATCTGATTGCAGGTAGTCCTCGATTTACAACCATTTGCTTACTGACTGTTTGAAGTGACAATACAACTGAAAAAAGTAACTTATCACGTGATTGGGATTCACATGCAGGGCAACTGGCGTGTACTTATGGCTTACGGCCCAAAATTTTCGTTGCTAAGCGAGACAGTTGCTAAGTAGGTTTTGCGACCTTTCTGACCGCACTGGTTAAAATGACTGCAGTGTGAAGTTAGTCACATGGTCCTTAAGTGGATCCGGCTTCCCCACTGACTTTGCTTCTCTGAAGGTCACAAAAGGGGATCATGTGACCCCAGGACACTGCGACCGTCATAAGTACGAGTCAGTTGCTAAAGCTCTGAATTTTAATCACGTGACCACGGGGGACGCTGCAACCATTGTGAATACATCGTGTTAGCCAAACGTCTTACTTTTGATCATGTGACCATGGGGGAATTCTGCATCGGTTGTGTGAGGACCAATGGTAAATCACTTTTTTCAACGCCGTTGTAACTTGGAACGGTTGCTAAATGAACGATGCTATCTCGAGGACTAACTACCTTTCAAGTCAGGCTTGACTCTTAAGAAATCTAATGGATATATATATACCCCCCTTATTTTAGGAGTTAAAAAAACATAGAAGACATTTGTCATTCTCTTCTGGGATGTTATTTATTATTGGTTGGTTTATTTATTAAATTTATTTGCCATCCATCTCGTCAAAAGGCGACTCTTTTTTTTTTCCAACTTCCCAGTCTAGCCTCCAAGGCTAAGCTTTCCTAGTGGTCTCCCATCCACGCAGAAATCAGGGCTGACTCTGTTTAGCTTTTAGAAGTCAGCCAAGGTCATTTGGAAGGTACCACCCGAGGAAGATACGGGGGGGGGGGGACATGAAAAGGAAAACTCACTGCGATGGCCAGGGTGACGGAAGCCAACTCAACTTTGCCCATGTGTCCGCAAAATATCGTACTGACGACATGGATCATAAACACCAAGAGCTGAATCACCGTCTAGGGGAAGAAAAGTGAGAAGGTGTAGATTTGGGATGCTTCAAATTGCCACCTAGAGGTGTGGCACAGGCCATCCAGGTGGGCTTTGAAACATCTGGAGTCATGGATCTTTAAGTATGCAGAAGGTTCAAAGGCTCGAATAATAGCAATATTAGTGCTCGCAGTAGATTCACAGTGTTTTTGAACTGTGGCGACTTGGGCTGAGTTGAAGTCCACCCATCTTCCAGCAAACTGGAATTCTGGGAGTGGAAGTCCACCCCTCTTAAAGCCTGCTGGCTGGGGAATCCTAGGAATGGAAGTCCACCCCTCTTAAAGCAGGCTGGCTGGGGAATTCTGGGAATGGAAGTCCACCCTTCTTAAAGCAGGCTGGCTGGGGAATTCTGGGAGTTGAAGTTCACCCATCTTAAAGCAGGCTGGCTGGGGAATTCTGGGAGTTGAAGTCCACCCCTCTTAAAGCAGGCTGGCTGGGGAATTCTGGGAGTGGAAGTCCACCCCTCTTAAAGCCTGCTGGCTGGGGAATCCTAGGAATGGAAGTCCACCCCTCTTAAAGCAGGCTGGCTGGGGAATTCTGGGAATGGAAGTCCACCCTTCTTAAAGCAGGCTGGCTGGGGAATTCTGGGAGTTGAAGTTCACCCATCTTAAAGCAGGCTGGCTGGGGAATTCTGGGAGTTGAAGTCCACCCCTCTTAAAGCAGGCTGGCTGGGGAATTCTGGGAGTGGAAGTCCACCCCTCTTAAAGCCTGCTGGCTGGGGAATCCTAGGAATGGAAGTCCACCCCTCTTAAAGCAGGCTGGCTGGGGAATTCTGGGAATGGAAGTCCACCCCTCTTAAAGCAGGCTGGCTGGGGAATTCTGGGAATGGAAGTCCACCCCTCTTAAAGCAGGTTGGCTGGGGAATTCTGGGAGTTGAAGTCCACCCCTCTTAAAGCAGGCTGGCTGGGGAATTCTGGGAATGGAAGTCCACCCCTCTTAAAGCAGGCTGGCTGGGGAATTCTGGGAGTTAAGATCCACCCATCTCAAAGTTGCCACGGTTGAAAAACCCTGGCTTAAACTATTCCAACCAAGCAATTTAAAGCTCAGTGTTGGATTAAACGTCTGCAATAATTCAGTTTAATGCTGGGGGTAGGTTGAACCAATTGTTCCAGTCTTTCTGAATTTAAACACCTCTTTGCTTCCACCTTAATCTCAAAAGAAAACCTCCAATAATTAAGAAAGCAAAGGCAATAAAAGGCTAAAGAGATAGTGGCCCACTAACATGTGGTCATAATGCAATCCAGAGGAAAATTTTGTGCCGAAATCAGAAACTTAATTTTTGACCATCGTAGAGTAAGACAGCTCCCTTTCTGCAATTTCGCTCCCAAGGTGGCAGAATTAATCTACATTTGGATCAGAAGACGCTTGCTTCACATCTCAGCAATGGGCTAGGTCTCGGAGTAGGAAATCTAACCTCAAATCTGAGCTGTATAACACAGTAACAGAATAATAGAGTTGGAAGGGACCTTGGAGGTCATCTATTCCAGGGCTTTTCAACCTTTTCACCCATTGTACCACTTTTAGGATATGGCAACATCCGAGTACCACCAGTCACCTGGCAAGGTGTCAAAAACTTGAAGACCCCCCCCCCCAAAAAAGGAAAAAAGTGATGAAGTGCAGGTAGTCCTCGACTTACAACAGTTCGCTTCGTGACTGTTCGAAGTTACCATGGCACTGAAAAAAAGTGCCCCCCAAGCCAGAGCCGAGCAAGGCACCTGACTGCCTGCCCGCCCGGCGGCGCTCTTCCTCCTGTCCGAGGTTTTCACTGTTGTGAGCATTTCTGTTGAGGATTGGCAGCGGGGGTGGGGTGGGGGCTGTTTGCTTTTTATTCCCCCCACTCTGCTGTGGGGGGGGGGGGTGCAGCAGGTTTTGGTCACTTCACATGATCCTGGGACACCGTGACCATCATAAGTATGAATCGGTTGCCAAGCATCTGAATGTAAATCACAAGACCCTGGAGATGCTGCAACATTCCAGCTGATCGGCGCTTCTTCTGGGTTCAGAAGCGCCAGGATCAGCGGCAAAGTCCAGCTGGATCCTGGAGCTTCCGCTGAGCCCTGACAGCCCTGCAGCTCCAGCCGTCTCTCGCTCAGGCTTGTGCGGTGCTGCCACCGGTTCAGCTCATTCCCCTCCCCCGCTACCACTTTTCTAGGATGGTTGCGAAACACCTGCCAGGTGCCCATGTACCCCAGGTGGTACCCATACCACTGGTTGAAAAGCCCTGTTCTATTCCAACCCCTTAATAATATAAGAAACCCTTTACCATTCTGGATAAATGGCTAGCACTCTCTTCTTAAAAACATCCAAAGTTGGAGCACCCACCACTTCTGGAGGCAGGTTGTTCCACTGGTTAATTGTTCTCACCGTCAGGAAATGCCTTGTTAATTCTAGATCACTTCTTTCCTTGATTAGTTTACATCCATTTTTTCTTGTCCTGCCCTCAGGTACTTTGGAGAATAGGTGACCCCCCCCTCTTCTTTGTGGCAGCCCCTCAAATATTGCAAGACTTGCTATCGTGTCATCACTAGTCCTTCTCTTCATTAAACTAGACATACATACCCAATTCCGGCAACCGTTCTTGATACGTTTTAGCTTCCAATCCCCTAATCATGGCAGCCTCTTAGATATTGGAGTTTAGTTGCTAAAGACAGTTTGGGGAGCGCTGGACCAAAAACAGCTGGTAAATCGAATAAATAAAATAAAAAGCCCCCAAGATGCTTTTCCAAAAAGCTACTGGACTTTTTTGCAAGAAAGAGAGAAGCAACCAGGAATTAAGGAGAAACTTCCTGACAGTGAGGACAATTAACCAGTGGAACAGCTTGCCACCAGAAGTTGTGGGCGCTCCATCACTGGAGATTTTGAAGAAGAGGCTAGGCAGTCACTTGTCTGAGATGGTATAGGTTCTGCTGCTTAATCAGGGGGCTGGACTAGAAGACCTCCAAGGTCCCTTCCAGCTCTATTCTATTCTATTCTATTCTATTCTATTCTATTCTATTCTATTCTATTCTATTCTATTCTATTCTATTCTATTCTATTCTATTCTATTCTATTCTATTCTATTCTATTCTATTTTCTATTCATAAGGGACGCGGTGGCTCAGTGGGTTAGGACGCTGAGCTTGTCGATCGGAAGGTCGGCAGTTTGGCAGGTCAAATCCCGAGTGCCGCGTAACAGAGTGAGCGCCTGTTACTCGTCCCAGCTTCTGCCAACCTAACAGTTCGAAAGCACGTAAAAATGCAAGTAGACAAATAGGGACCACTACGGTGGGAAGGTAACAGCGTTCCGTGCGCCTTTGGCGTCTAGTCATGCCGGCCACATGACCACGGAGACGTCCTCGGACAAGCGCTGGCTCTTCGGCTTTGAAACGGAGATGAGCACCGGCCCCTAGAGTCGGAAACGACTAGCACGCATGTGCGGGGGAACCTTTACCTTTACCTTTACTATTTTCTATTCTATTCTATTCCATTCCATTCCATTCCATTCCATTCCATTCTATTCTATTCTATTCTATTCTATTCTATTATTCTATTCTATTCTATTCTATTCTATTCTATTCTATTCTATTCTATTCTTAATTCTTTTCCTAATTCTTATTCTACTCTATTCTATTCTATTCTATTCTGTTCTGTTCTGTTCTATTCCTAATTCTTATTCTTATTCTGTTCTATGTTCTATGTTCTATGTTCTATGTTCTATGTTCTATTCTATTCTATTCTATTCTATTCTATTCTATTCTATTCTATTCTATTCTATTCTATTCTATTCTATTAATTGATTTGCCTGTAGTTTCCTGGGTCTGTTTTTTCCCCCTTTCTTGAAGATGGGAACCACATCAGCCCTTTTCCAATCCTCACGTATTTCCCTGGTGCTCTAGGATTTGGTATTCTGATGGTGGTGGATTAATGCTATCATGTCCCAAAGGTCGTGTTTTTAGAGTTTGGGTGGGTGGGGGTATAGAACATTAGGGGTCTTTGTCTTTCTAATCTCATCATCTCCAAGGTTCCTGATTCTAGTTTTTCCCGAATGAATCACCAAATCTGCATTATCTACATATTTGGTCTCTGCCTGGGGCTAATAAGAAAACTGGGCCTGCTTTTCTGCCTTTAAGATCCTTTGGGGAAATGCAATATTCTGCCGTTTCATATTCCCAAAATATTTCTTTCTCTGTGTGGTGGGGTGCCGTCCTCCCACAGCTGCATTAACAGAGGGAGAGAATCAAGATCACGAGAAGGGTTACTACCACTTTACAAGGCCTTGGTAAGGCCACACTTGGAATACGGCACCCAGTTTTGGTCACCACGATGTCAAAAAGATGCTGAGACTCTAGAAAGAGTGCAGAGAAGAGCAACAAGGATGATCAGGGGACTGGAGGCTCAAACATACAAGGAAGAGTTGCTGGAATTGGGTATGTCTCGTCTAAAGAAGAGAAGGACGAGGGGAGACGTGATAGCAGTATTCCAATATCTCCAGGGGCTGCCCCAAAGAAGAGGGAGTCAAGCTGTTCTCCAAAGCCCCTGAAGGCAGGACAAGAAGCAACGGATGGAAACTCATCAAGGAGAGAAGCAACCTGGAACTAAGGAGAAACTTCCTGACAGTTAGAACAATTAACCAGTGGAACAACCTGCCTCCAGAAGTGGTGAATGCTCCAACACTGGAAGTTTTTATGAAGAGACTGAACAGCCATTTGTCTGAAATGGTATAGGGTTTCCTGCCTGAGCAGGGGGTTGGACTAGATGACCTCCGAGGTCCCTTCCAATTCTGTTATTCTGAGGGGTTGTTGTTTTTTTTCCCCAAACCTGCTAGAAGAACATCTCTGACAGGCTGCAAGTTTCCAAACGGAAGAAGACTTACCAATGGTCCGGACATTACCAAAATCTTCTTCACCTCTTCCCAGAAATTGGAAGGAATCAGCCGACATAATTTCCTGCAACAAGGATGCACCGAAGCCTTTGGATCTTCCTCGGAGTAAGTGCTGGCTGGGGGCTTCTCCAAATCAGAGGCCCTTTGATCCATAGATCGAAAAAATGAGGTTTCTTCTCCTTGACCTCAAGGAAGCTTTTTTTCATCTGCTGCACCACGATGGACTTCAAGCAGATCTTCAAAAAAAAACCCCCAGATGTTCTTCTTCACAGTCTGATACTTTTGGGCAAAGAGCGAAGGAGACAGCCTGTCCAGAGCCAATAAAAGAGTAGGGAGGAGCAGTTGGTTGGGGATTTCGACATGGGTGGGAGGTTGATTGGGACAGCTGGGATGTCTCCAGGACTAACGGTCACGGGGTCAAAATACGGATGAGGTTCCAGGAGCTGTTATGAAACTCAACTCTTCTGCCAAGTCAGGGATCTGAGGGCCATTAAAAATAGCACGGCCCAGAAGACCGGGCGCTCTCTGTGAAGCTTTGGTTTATTGCAAGCTCCTAGTCCTCATGGCTAGAGTAAGGATTTGGGAAGCGGTGTTTGGTATAGGGAGGGAAGCTGCTTTTCCCTCCATGGTGAATTATTTGAGGGGCTGCCACGAAGAATAGGGGGTCAAACTATTCTCCAAAGCATCAGAGGGCAGGACGAGAAACGATGGTTGGAAACTAACCAAAGAGAGAAGCAACCTGGAATTAAGGAGAAACTTCCTGACAGTGAGAACAGTTAACCAGTGGAACAGCTTGCCACTAGAAATCGTGGGCGCTCCATCACTGGAGGTTTTTAAGAAGAGACTGGACACTTGTCTGAGACGGTATAGCTTCTCCTGCTTAAGTGTGTGGGGGGGGGTTGGACTAGAAGACCTCCAAGGTCCCTTCGAACTTCTATTCTATTCTATTCTATTCTATTCTATTCTATTCTATTCTATTCTATTCTATTCTATTCTATTGCATGGAAGATGCAGGGGTAATAAAAATAGCACAAGCAAAGAAAGAAGGGATAGTTAATAGAATAACAGAGTTGTAAGGGACCTTAAAGATCATCCAGTTCAACCCCCTGCTCGTGATTCTGTTCTCACCTTAACAACCATAGTTCTGGACTTACAACCTTTCATTTAATGACCAAAGTCATAACGGCACTGGAAAAAATGACTTATGACCGTTTTTCATACTTACAACCGATGCAGCATCCCAATGGTCACGTGATCGAAATTCAGGCGCTTGGCAACTGACATGTACTTATGACGGTTGCAGCGTTCCAGGGATCATATGAACACCGTTTGAAACCTTCCCAGATCATCTTCCGACAACCAAAGTCAACAGGGGGGAAACCGAATTTGCTTAACGTCTGCATGATTCGCTGAACCACTGCAGTGATTTGCTTAACAACGGTGGCAAGAAAGGTCGTAAAATGGGACAAGCCCCCCTTAACAACTGCCTGGCTTAGCAATGGAATTTTTTTGGCACAAGCAGGGCCGTAACTGGAGGATTACCTGAATGTAATTTCTTTGCTTAAAGTAAACGAAAGAAAAACAGGCGATTAGTCACGTGTCTGAAACGAGGAGAAGCAAAACCTGTGATTTTATGTTTTTAAAATCAACAAATAAAAGGACGGGCAGTTGAGCTCCGTGTCGTATAAACACAACACCCCATAAGAGCCGAGCGGTTTTCCTTGGCTGAGAAGTGAGAGATACCGTAAAATTGGTTGCAACAAATGGGCAATTTTAAACCCTGTGTTTAAAGGTCTAAAAATTTGAGGTACGTTCGGATGAGAAATAGGAATATCGGCGGTCCTTAGTGCTCTCTGAGCTTGGTGGCTTTCTTGCAGACGTTTCATGACCCAACTAGGTAACATAATCAGTGCTAGAATGGAGGAGGAGGAGGAGGAGGAGGAGGAGGAGGAGGAGGAGGAGGAGGAGGAGGACTGGAGTCCTTGGTGCTCTCTGAGCTTGGTGGCTTTCTTGCAGAGGTTTCATTACCCAATTGAGTAACATTGCTAGAAGGGATGGGGGTTACAAGGAGGAGGAGGAGGAGGAGGAGGAGGAGGAGGAGGAGGAGGAGGAGGAGGAGGAGGAGGAGGAGGAGGACAACTGAGGGGTCCCTGGTGCTCTCTGAGCTTGGTGGGTTTTTTGCAGATGTTTCCTGACCCAACTACAAGACATCATCAGCGCTAGAAGGGAGGGGGGGGTTGAAGAGCAGGAGGGGGAGGAGGGGGAGGAGGAGGAGGAGGAGGAGGAAGAGGTGGGAGGAAGAAGAGGAGGACTGTGGAGTCCTTGGTGTTCACTGAGCTTGGTTATTTTACTTGCAGACGTTTCATTACCCAACTAGGTAACACCATCAAGTGCTAGTAATATTTGCACAGTTTTATTGCAGTTGGGACGCAGTGGCTCAGCGGGTTAGGACGCTGAGCTTGTCGATCAGGAGGTCGGCAGTTTGGCGGGTCAAATCCCGAGTGCCGCGTAGCAGAGTGAGCGCCTGTTACTCCTCGTCCCAGCTTCTGCCAACCTAGCAGTTCGAAAGCACGTAGAAATGCAAGTAGAAAAATAGGGACCACTCCGGTGGGAAGGGAACAGCGTTCCGTGCGCCTTTGGCGTCTAGTCATGCCGGCCACATGACCACGGAGACGTCCTCGGACAAGCGCTGGCTCTTCGGCTTTGAAACGGAGATGAGCACCGGCCCCTAGAGTCGGAAACGACTAGCACGCGTGTGCGGGGGAACCTTTACCTTTACTTTTTATCGCAGTCAGAAAAAAAAAATTCAAATATGAACATAATCCAGCGAGTGTCTCTTAGCGTTTAAAGAGCCATCAAAACCCAAACAGCCTCCACATTCATCTTTTTTTTCCTTTGAGGACACGGTCCTGTTGGACATCTGGCCTTGTAAAGGGATGGGATCATTGCACCCCCTTATGCACTGTTTCGGATCCAGCTGCGAAATTTCTCTTTGGCAGGAAAGAGAAGAACGGGCGCGCAGAGGGACACAAACACACCTGGGATGAAATCCTAAACTCTGCTGGATTTTAAATCTTCCAAACTTTAAAACTTTCTTGCTTAAGTACTTTTTGTTTCGAGCTCCAAAACTGCTTCTGGGCTTTGTGCTTGAGGTGGGGGAAAAAAATGACACTTTGATTTTGGCTTTTACTGTTTTGATAGATTCGTTGTTATAGAAATGGCTAGTTTAGTTGTGCAAAAGTAAAAAAAAGTTGAGCCTTGACGTTATTCTTTTATTCTAGTGCACGAGAGGGAGTTGGAAGTCAATGCCTTTTTTTTTCCCCTCCCTCCTTTCCCTCCCTTTTCTCTCCTACTATTTGCATTTGTACTTTTGTATTTTATATTATCAACCAATAAAACGGTAAATTGTGAATTCATTGTTGTTGTTGTTAGCTGCGAAGTCGTGTCCGACCCATCGCGACCCTATGGACAACGTTCCTCCAGGCCTTCCTTCTCCTACCTCCATTTCTTCCCCATCTATTTGCCAGGAATTGAGAGGGCCGGATGCCATGATCTTGGTTTTCTTAATGTTTAGTTTCAACCCAACTTTTGCACTCTCCTTCTTCACCCGCAACAAGAGGCTCTTTAGTTCCTCTTCACTTTCTGCCATTAGAGTGGTATCATCTGCGTATCTTAGGTTGTTGATGTTTCTTCCGGCAATCTTAATTCCAACTTTTGATTCATCTAGCCCTGCCTTTCTCATGATGTGCTCTGCATATAAGTTAAACGGGCAGGGTGACAGTATACAGCCTTGCCGGACTCCTTTCCCAATTTTGAACCAATCAGTGTTTCGGTGTCCAGTTCTCATTGTTGCTTCTTGGCCCACATATAGGTTTCTCAAGAGACAAATAAGATGTTCTGGTACAGCCATCTCTTTAAGAACTTGCCACAGTTTCTTATGATCCACACAATCAAAGGCTTTAGCATAGTCAATGAAGCAGAAGTAGATGTTTTTCTGGAACTCTCTAGCTTTCTCCATGATCCAGTGTATGTTGGCAATTTTATCTCTAGTTCCTCTGCCTCTTCGAAATCCTACCTGTACTTCTGGTAGTTCTCAATCCATATACTGCTGGAATCTAGCTTGTAGGATTTTAAGCATAACTTTACTAGCATGTGAAATGAGTGCAGAAGTAGATGTTTTTCTGGAACTCTCTAGCTTTCTCCATGATCCAGCGTATGTTGGCAATTTGATCTCTAGTTCCTCTGCCTCTTCGAAATCCTACCTGTACTTCTGGTAGTTCTCAATCCATATACTGCTGGAATCTAGCTTGTAGGATTTTAAGCATAACTTTACTAGTTTGAACATTCTTTGGCACTGCCTTTCTTTGGAATTGGAATGTAAACTGATCTTTTCCAATCCTGTGGCCACTGTTGAGTTTTCCAAATTTGCTGGCAAATTGAGTGTAGCACTTTTACTGCATCATCTTTTAAGATTTTGAATAGCTCAGCTGGAATACTGTCACCTCCACTAGCTTTGTTGTTGCTCAGTTTTTCTAAGGCCAACTTCACTTCACATTCTAGGATGTCTGGCTCGAGGTCAGTGACCACCTCATTGTGATTATCAGGGACGTTAAGCTCGTTCTTGTATAGTTCTTCTGTGTAATTTTGCCACCTCTTCTTAATCTCTTCTGCCTCTGTTAGGTCCCTGCCATTTTGGTCCTTTATCATGCCCATTTTTGCATTAAACGTTCCCTTCATCTCTCCAATTTTCTTGAAAAGATCTCTGGTCCTCCCTATTCTGTTGTTTTCTTCTATTTCTTTGCACTGTTCATTTAAGAAGGCATTCTTATCTCTTCTAGCTATTCTCTGGAATTCTGCATTCAATTGGGTGTATCTTTCTTTTTCTCCCTTGCCTTTTGCTTCCCTCCTTTCCTCAGCTATTTGCAAAGCTTCCTCAGACAGCCATTTTGCTTTCTTGCATTTCTTTTTCTTTGGGATGGTTTTGGCTGCTACCTGTTCTACAATGTTGCGAACCTCTGTCCATAGTTCGTCAGGCACTCTGTCTATCAGATCTAATTCCTTAAATCTATTTGTCAACTCTACTGTATATTCAACAGGGATATGATTTAATTCATACCTGAGTGGCCTAATGCTTTTCCCTACTTTCTTCAGTTTAAGCCTAAACTTTGCAATGAGAAGCTCATGGTCTGAGCCACAGTCAGCTCCTGGTCTTGTTTTTACTGACTGTATAGAGCTTCTCCATCTTTGGCTGCGGAGCATATAGTCAATCTGATTTCTGTGTTGACCGTCTGGTGATGTCCATGTGTAGAGCTGTCTCTTGGGTTGTTGGAAAAGAGTGTTTGCTATGACCATCGTATTCTCTTGACAAAATTCTATCAGCCTGTGCCCTGCTTCATTTTGTACTCCAAGGCCAAACTTGCCTGTTATTCCAGTTATCTTTTGGCTTCCTACTTTAGCATTCCAATCCCCCATGATGATAAGGACATCATTTTTGGGTGTTAGTTCTATAAGGTGCTGTAGGGCTTCATAGAACCGGTCAATTTCATCTTCTTCAGCACCGGTGGTTGGGGCATAGACTTAGACTACTGTGATTATTGAATGGTTTGCCTTGGATTCGAACTGAGATCATTCTGTCATTTTGCGGATTGTATCCCAGTATTGCTTTTCCTACTCTTTTATTGACTATGAAGGCTACTCCATTTCTTCTGAGGGATTCTTGCCCGCAGTAGTATACCTGATGGTCATCTGAATTAAATTCACCCCTTCATGGTTTACTGCCTTGTCGTGGCGAAGGGGCTTGCGTAATTCAATGAAGCTATGAGCTATGCCGTGCAGGGCCACCCAAGACGGACAGGTCATAGCAGAGAGTTCTGACAAAACGTGATCCACTGGAGAAGGTAATGGCAAACCACTCCAGTATCTTTGCCATGAAAACCCCATGGACAGTACAAAAAGGCAATACGATATGACGCTGGAAGATGAGTGAGACTTGGTGAGACTTCGTCAATTGCATTCACCTCTCCGAATTTCCCTTTTCACCCAGATGCATTAAAAAGGGTCCCGCTTCACGGTGCAAACCTTTGGCCTCCATTTAGGGTAAAATTGCACCCAGCAACACCTTGGCCGGTGATGCAACACAACCGGTGGCCGTCACTGCTTCCAATTAGCATAGCTCATTAGTCATAGTTTAGTCATCAACGGGCTTCCTAGTTAGGTTTGTTAATTATTCTTAACTCTCCTGGCCTGGGATGGTGTGTGTGTGTGTGTGTGGTGCGTTTAGTGTTTGTATCTCGCCTTTATCATTTTTACAATTCACCTTCCTCCTCTTATTCCCCCCCCACAACAACCCTGTGAGGTAGGCTAGGCTGAGACAGAGGGACTGGACCAAAGTGAACCAGCCGGCTTTTGTGCCTTGTTGTTGTTAGCTGCGAAGTCGTGTCCGACCCATCGTGACCCTATGGACAATGTTCCTCCAGGCCTTCCTGTCCTCTACCATCTTCTGGAGTCCATCTAAGCTCAGGCCTACTGCTTCAGTGACTCCATCCAGCCACCTCGTTCTCCGTCGTCCCCTTTTTCTCTTGCCCTCAACCTTTCCCGGCATTAGGCTCTTCTCCAGTGAGTCCTTCCTTCTTCTCATTAGGTGGCCAAAGGATTTGAGTTTCAGCTTCAGGATCTGGCCTTCTAAAGAGCAGTCAGGGTTGATCTCCTCTAGGACTGACCGGTTTGATCGCCTTGCAGTCCAAGGGACTCGCAGGAGTCTTCTCCAGCACCGTAGTTCAAAGGCGTCAATTCTTTGGCGCTCAGCCTTTCTTACGGTCCAACTTTCACTGCCATACATTGCAACTGAGAAGACCATAGTCTTGACTATATGCACTTTTGTTGGCAGGGTGACGTCTCTGCTTTTTAGTGTGCTGTCTAGATTTGCCATGGCTTTCCTCCCCCGGAGCAAGCGTCTTTTAATTTCTTGGCTACAGTCCCCATCTGCGGTGATCTTGGAGCCCAGGAAAATAAAATCTGTCACTACCTCCATTTCTTCCCCATCTATTTGCCAGGAATTGAGAGGGCCGGATGCCCTGATCTTGGTTTTCTTAATGTTTAGTTTCAACCCAACTTTTGCACTCTCCTTCTTCACCCGCAACAAGAGGCTCTTTAGTTCCTCTTCACTTTCTGCCATTAGAGAATGTGCCTAAAGCGGGACTAAAACTCACCATCTGTTGGTGATTGGGCCAAACTCACCCAGCTGGTTTTTATGTCTAAGGACAGAGAGAGGGGGGAGAAAGAGAGGGAGGGAGGGGGAGAGAAAAAGAGAGGGGGAGAGAAAGAGGGAGAGAGGGGGGAGGGAGGGAGAGAGGAGAGAGAGAGAGAGAGAGAGAGAGGAGAGAGGGAGGGAGAGATAGAGGAGAGAGAAAGGAGGGAGGAGAGAGGGAGAGAAAAAGATAGAGGGGGAGAAAGGGGGAGAGAGAGGGAGGGACAGGTAGAGAAAAGGGGAAGAGAGAGGGAAGAGAGAGAGAGAGAGAGGAGAGAGGGAGGGAGAGATAGAGGAGAGAGAAAGGAGGGAGGAGAGAGGGAGAGAAAAAGATAGAGGGAGAGAAAGGGGGAGAGAGAGGGAGGGACAGATAGAGAAAAGGGGAAGAGAGAGGGAAGAGAGAGAGAGAGAGAGAGGAGAGAGGGAGGGAGAGATAGAGGAGAGAGAAAGGAGGGAGGAGAGAGGGAGAGAAAAAGATAGAGGGGGAGTAAGGGGGAGAGAGAGGGAGGGACAGGTAGAGAAAAGGGGAAGAGAGAGGGAAGAGAGAGAGAGAGAGAGAGGAGAGAGGGAGGGAGAGATAGAGGAGAGAGAAAGGAGGGAGGAGGGAGGGAGAGAAAAAGATAGAGGGGGAGAAAGGGGGAGAGAGAGGGAGGGACAGGTAGAGAAAAGGGGAAGAGAGAGGGAAGAGAGAGAGAGAGAGAGAGGAGAGAGGGAGGGAGAGATAGAGGAGAGAGAAAGGAGGGAGGAGAGAGGGAGAGAAAAAGATAGAGGGGGAGTAAGGGGGAGAGAGAGGGAGGGACAGGTAGAGAAAAGGGGAAGAGAGAGGGAAGAGAGAGAGAGAGAGGAGAGAGGGAGGGAGAGATAGAGGAGAGAGAAAGGAGGGAGGAGAGGGGGAGAGAAAAAGATAGAGGGGGAGAAAGGGGGAGAGAGAGGGAGGGACAGGTAGAGAAAAGGGGAAGAGAGAGGGAAGAGAGAGAGAGAGAGAGAGAGGAGAGAGGGAGGGAGAGATAGAGGAGAGAGAAAGGAGGGAGGAGAGAGGGAGAGAAAAAGATAGAGGGGGAGTAAGGGGGAGAGAGAGGGAGGGACAGGTAGAGAAAAGGGGAAGAGAGAGGGAAGAGAGAGAGAGAGAGGAGAGAGGGAGGGAGAGATAGAGGAGAGAGAAAGGAGGGAGGAGAGGGGGAGAGAAAAAGATAGAGGGGGAGAAAGGGGGAGAGAGAGGGAGGGACAGGTAGAGAAAAGGGGAAGAGAGAGGGAAGAGAGAGAGAGAGAGGAGAGAGGGAGGGAGAGATAGAGGAGAGAGAAAGGAGGGAGGAGAGGGGGAGAGAAAAAGATAGAGGGGGAGAAAGGGGGAGAGAGAGGGAGGGACAGGTAGAGAAAAGGGGAAGAGAGAGGGAAGAGAGAGAGAGAGAGGAGAGAGGGAGGGAGAGATAGAGGAGAGAGAAAGGAGGGAGGAGAGAGGGAGAGAAAAAGATAGAGGGAGAGAAAGGGGGAGAGAGAGGGAGGGACAGATAGAGAAAAGGGGAAGAGAGAGGGAAGAGAGAGAGAGAGAGAGAGGAGAGAGGGAGGGAGAGATAGAGGAGAGAGAAAGGAGGGAGGAGAGAGGGAGAGAAAAAGATAGAGGGGGAGTAAGGGGGAGAGAGAGGGAGGGACAGGTAGAGAAAAGGGGAAGAGAGAGGGAAGAGAGAGAGAGAGAGAGAGGAGAGAGGGAGGGAGAGATAGAGGAGAGAGAAAGGAGGGAGGAGGGAGGGAGAGAAAAAGATAGAGGGGGAGAAAGGGGGAGAGAGAGGGAGGGACAGGTAGAGAAAAGGGGAAGAGAGAGGGAAGAGAGAGAGAGAGAGAGAGGAGAGAGGGAGGGAGAGATAGAGGAGAGAGAAAGGAGGGAGGAGAGAGGGAGAGAAAAAGATAGAGGGGGAGTAAGGGGGAGAGAGAGGGAGGGACAGGTAGAGAAAAGGGGAAGAGAGAGGGAAGAGAGAGAGAGAGAGGAGAGAGGGAGGGAGAGATAGAGGAGAGAGAAAGGAGGGAGGAGAGGGGGAGAGAAAAAGATAGAGGGGGAGAAAGGGGGAGAGAGAGGGAGGGACAGGTAGAGAAAAGGGGAAGAGAGAGGGAAGAGAGAGAGAGAGAGAGAGAGGAGAGAGGGAGGGAGAGATAGAGGAGAGAGAAAGGAGGGAGGAGAGAGGGAGAGAAAAAGATAGAGGGGGAGTAAGGGGGAGAGAGAGGGAGGGACAGGTAGAGAAAAGGGGAAGAGAGAGGGAAGAGAGAGAGAGAGAGGAGAGAGGGAGGGAGAGATAGAGGAGAGAGAAAGGAGGGAGGAGAGGGGGAGAGAAAAAGATAGAGGGGGAGAAAGGGGGAGAGAGAGGGAGGGACAGGTAGAGAAAAGGGGAAGAGAGAGGGAAGAGAGAGAGAGAGAGGAGAGAGGGAGGGAGAGATAGAGGAGAGAGAAAGGAGGGAGGAGAGGGGGAGAGAAAAAGATAGAGGGGGAGAAAGGGGGAGAGAGAGGGAGGGACAGGTAGAGAAAAGGGGAAGAGAGAGGGAAGAGAGAGAGAGAGAGGAGAGAGGGAGGGAGAGATAGAGGAGAGAGAAAGGAGGGAGGAGAGGGGGAGAGAAAAAGATAGAGGGGGAGAAAGGGGGAGAGAGAGGGAGGGACAGGTAGAGAAAAGGGGAAGAGAGAGGGAAGAGAGAGAGAGAGAGAGAGAGAGAGGAGAGAGGGAGGGAGAGATAGAGGAGAGAGAAAGGAGGGAGGAGAGGGGGAGAGAAAAAGATAGAGGGGGAGAAAAGGGGGAGAGAGAGGGAGGGACAGGTAGAGAAAAGGGGAAGAGAGAGGGAAGAGAGAGAGAGAGAGGAGAGAGGGAGGGAGAGATAGAGGAGAGAGAAAGGAGGGAGGAGAGGGGGAGAGAAAAAGATAGAGGGGGAGAGAGGGAGAGAGAGGGAGGGACAGGTAGAGAAAAGGGGAAGAGAGAGGGAAGAGAGAGAGAGAGAGAGGAGAGAGGGAGGGAGAGATAGAGGAGAGAGAAAGGAGGGAGGAGAGAGGGAGAGAAAAGATAGAGGGGGAGTAAGGGGGAGAGAGAGGGAGGGACAGGTAGAGAAAAGGGGAAGAGAGAGGGAAGAGAGAGAGAGAGAGGAGAGAGGGAGGGAGAGATAGAGGAGAGAGAAAGGAGGGAGGAGAGGGGGAGAGAAAAAGATAGAGGGGGAGAAAGGGGGAGAGAGAGGGAGGGACAGGTAGAGAAAAGGGGGAGAGGGAAAGAACAAGAAAGAGGGAGAGAGAGGTGGGAGAGAGAAAGAGAGGGGGAAGAGAGAGACGGAGGCAGGAGGAAAGGGGGAAAGGGAAAGAGGGGAAAGAGAGAGAGAGAGAGAGGAGAGAGGGAAGCAGAGAGAAAGAGAGGGGGAGAGAGAGAGAGGAGAGAAGGGGGATGGAGAGAGGAGGCATCTTTCCTCCAAGTGGCTGGGTTTTTTCCGAAGCTGGGGATGCTGCAATGTGAAAAAAACGATCCTAAGTCCCTTTTTTCAGGGGCCTTTATAACTATGAGGAGTCCCTAAATGAACGGTTGTAATTCAAGGACTGCCTGTGGATGCCGTTTGACCTGGATGGCGTGTCCAGGCGAGAGACCCAGTGATGCAAATGCAGCTGGGATCATGGCCGCCACGTGAGAGAATTCTCCAGAAATTGCCATCACCTCATAAGAAAAGAAGGATCTGGTTGCGTAATTTAAGGTTGAACATTCACTGGGTGGGGTGGGGTGGGGGGACAATTGACCTTAATCTGGTTATTTGGAGGCTGATTTCCCAGGCGGTCAGAGATTATTAACCAAGAGTCTTCAAACTTGGCCATTTTAAGGCTTGTGGACTTCAACTCCCAAAATTCCTCAGGAATTCTAGGAATTGTCCACAAGCTGGCTGACTGGCTGGCTGAGGAATTCTGGGAGTTGAAGTCCATGAGCTGGCTGACTGGCTGGCTGAGGAATTCTGGGAGTTGAAGTCCACAAGCTGGCCGACTGGCTGGCTGAGGAATTCTGGGAGTTGAAGTCCACAAGCTGGCTGACTGGCTGGCTGAGGAATTCTGGGAGTTGAAGTCCACAAGCTGGCTGACTGGCTGGTTGAGGAATTCTGAAAGTCCACAAGCTGGCTGACTGGCTGGCTGAGGAATTCTGGGAGTTGAAGTCCACAAGCTGGCTGACTGGCTGGCTGAGGAATTCTGGGAGTTGAAGTCCACAAGCTGGCTGACTGGCTGGCTGAGGAATTCTGGGAGTTGAAGTCCACAAGCTGGCTGACTGGCTGGCTGAGGAATTCTGGGAGTTGAAGTCCACAAGCTGGCCGACTGGCTGGTTGAGGAATTCTGGGAGTTGAAGTCCAGAAGTCTTAAAGTTGCCAAGCTTGAAGACCCCTGTTCTTAACGTTCCCAGCATCAATACACACAGTCCTCAACTTATGACCGCAACCATGCCCAAAATTTACATTGCTAAGCGAGGTAATTGCGAAGTGAGTGTTTCCTCGTTTTACGACCTCTCCTGCCGAAGTTGTGAAGTGAATCCTTGCAGCTGTTCAATAAGTAAGATGGTTGTTAAGTGAATCCAGCCTCCCCATTGGCTGGGTTTCTCAGAAGCCACTTGGGAAACTCGTAAAGGGAGATCACATGACTGCGGGATGCTGGCAAACATGCAAAATACATGCCGGTTGACAAGTGCCCAAATGCTACAACAGTCACAAGCCCAAAGACCCGTCATAAGTTGCTTTTTTTTCAGTGCCAGGAATCTGGCAGGCAAATCTTTTTTGTCCTTGACATGCTTCACAAATGCAAAAATCATATACAGATAGTCCTCAACTTACGACGGTCCATTTAGTGACTATTCAAAGTTACAACGGCACTGAAATAAGTGACCTAGGACTGGTTTTTCACACTTAACGACCATTGCGACATCCCTATGGTCACATGATCAAAATTCAGGTGGTTCATATTTATGACAGTCGCAGTGTCCCGGTGTCATGTGATCCCCTTTTGTGTCCTTCTGACAAGCAAAGTCAACGGGGAAGCCAGATCCACTTAACAGCCGCGTTACTAACTTAACAACTGGAGTGATTCACTTAGCAACGGTGGCAAGGAAGGTTGTAAAATGGGTCAAAACTCACTTAAACAGACGTCTCAGCGTTGTAAATGTTGTGCTCAATTGTGCTCGTAAGTTAAATCAAATCGATGTTAAATATACAAATATTTGCTGGAGGTGCGAGAAAGAGATTGGAACATATAAACATATGTGGTGGGATTGTGATAGCGCACAAAAGATATGGGACAGGGTGTTTAGGGAAATTAGAGAGCTTTTGAAGGTAAATTTAGATATGTCACCGAGGACTGCATTACTGTTACTGGTGGAAAAAACAAGATATAAATGAAGCAAAAAAAAAGGAATTGATTGTAAATTTGATATTAGCAGCTAGATTAGTCCTGGTTAAATGGTGGAGACAGAATTGGGTTATTCAAAGAAATGAGTGGTATAATGAAATTTGGCAATAAATGATAAATGAACAGAAATTAAATTTTAAAAAGGGATGATTAAAGTAAATAATTTTAGTGAAATATGGGATGGTTTTATGAAAACAGTCTTGGTGGAAAGCAAAGGGAATCAACCTGCTCAAGAATATATGCTGTTTCAGAGGGGATAAAGGCACAATTGAAATATATTGTATATTGTTAGTTGTTATATGAGAAGAAATATAGGTAATAAAAATGGTATCCAGGGGTGTGGCTGCACTGCAGTATTTTTATTTTTTATATTGTTTTTTATTTAGATTTATATGTGTTAAGGTAAAGGTAAAGGTTCCCCCGCACGTGCGTGCTAGTAGTTTCCAACTCAAGGGGCCGGTGCTCATCTCCATTTCGAAGCCGAAGAGCCAGCACTTGTCCGAGGACGTCTCCGTGGTCATGTGGCCGGCGTGACTAGACGCCAAAGGCGCCACGGAACGCTGTTCCCTTCCCACCGTCATGGTCCCTATTTTTCTACTTGCATTTTTACATGCTTTCGAACTGCTAGGTTGGCAGAAGCTGGGACAAGTAACAGGTGCTCACTCTGTTACGCGGCACTCGGGATTCGACCTGCCAAACTGCCGACCTTCTGATCGACTTTGAATAAAATAAAATTAAAAACAAAATTGTGCTCGTAAGTCGAGGAGTAACCGTGCTGGGTGCAGGCTCTGAGCGTGCTGGGTTTAATCCTACCCTTGGAGCAATATGTTCATTGCAAGCCTAAGTAGAACACAGATAAAAATGCAAATATTTCTATTGTATGGGGGGGGTCAAAAATGGACAATAGGATGAAGGTCAGGGAGAGCTATGACTCTAAGAGGGGCTGAAAAAACGGGACTCTGCTCCGGAAACAAACAAACATGAGAAGCTGGCTTCAGGTGAGGGAGATCCCCTTAATTAAGCACCAATGACGGAGCAAATATTTGCTACTCCTAGATGTAGTAACTCTAGTCTGGCAGCCCTGACCTTTGCGAACGGACAATGAAGACAGCAAAGCCTTATCAGAGAAAGAGAGATGGAGCGACACAGCCCTCCGTTCTAGCCTTGACTATTTTTTCCCCTGAATATATATATTTTTTCTTAGAAATTTTTACAGTGGTGAAAGATAACTAAGAGCAACTAAGATGATTGAAGGCCTGGAGGGGGGCAAACAACATAATAGCAGTCTTTTAGTATCTCAGGGGCTGCCCCAAAGAAGAGGGAGTCAAGCTCTTCTCCAAAGCGCACAAAGGCAGGAGAAGAAGCAACGGATGGAAACTGATCAAGGAGAGAAGCAACCTGGAATTAAGGAGGAATTTTCTGATAGTGAGAACAATTAATCAGTGGAACAACCTGCCTCCAGAAGCTGTGGTGCTCCAACACTGGAAGTTTTTAAAAAGAAAAAAAAAACATCTATCTATCTATCTATCTATCTATCTATCTATCTATCTATCTATCTATCTATGGATTAATTGTCTATTTATTATCTCTATCATCTGTATCTCTTTCCATTCTTATATCTGTCTATCATCTCTCTATCATCTCTGTCTATCTATCTATCTATTTCTATATCTATCTATCTATCTATCTACCTACTTACCTATTTATCTATCTCTGCATAACTCTGTCTATCATTTACCTCTCTATCTCTATCTATTATCTCTGTCATCTGCATCTCTCTCTCTCCATCCTTATCTTTGTCTATCATTTCTCTCTCATAGCTATCTATCTCTATTTCTCTATCTTTCTATATATCTATTATCTATGTATCATCTGTATCTCTCTCTCCATCCTTATTGTCTATTATCTCTCTCATAACATCTGTCTGTCTATCCATCCATATCTATCATCTATCTATCTATCTATCTATCTATCTATCTATCTATCTATCTATCTATCTATCTATCTATCTATCTATATCTTTATATCTATCTATCTATCTATCTATCTATCTATCTATCTCTTTATATCTATCTATCTGCTCTCTCAATCTATCATCTCTCTCTCCATACTTATCTATAATTTCTCTCTCATATCTCTCTCTTTCTCTTTCTATATATCTATTATCTATCATCTGTATCTCTCTCTCCATCCTTATTTCTGTCCAATCTCTCTCTTTCATAACGTCTGTCTGTCTGTCTATCTATCTATCTATCTATCTATCTATCTATCTATCTATCTATTTATCTATCTACCGTATGTATCTATCTAATCTATCTATCTATCTAATCTATCATCTATAATCTAAGAATATCTATCTATCATCTATCTATCTATCTATCTATCTATCTATCTATCTATCTATCTATCTAATCTATCATCTATAATCTAAGAATATCTATCTATCTATCTATCTATCTATCTATCTATCTATCTATCTATCTATCTATCTATCTATCTATCTATCTATCTATCTATCTATCTATCTATCTATCTATCTATCTAATCTATCATCTATAATCTAAGAATATCTATCTATCTATCTATCTATCTATCTATCTATCTATCTATCTATCTATCTATCTATCTATCTATCTATCTATCTATCTATCTATCTATCTATCTATCTATCTATCTATCTATCTATCTATCTATCTATCTATCTTCTCTCTCTCTCTTTCTCAAGTTGGCCACCCATTCAGAGGAAGGGGTCCCAGGACAAATGGGGTGGGGGGTTTCCACACCCCCTCCCCCAGGCGGCCAACCTCTGCCCCTGGCCCACAAAAAAAAGGGGGAAGCCCAGCCTTTGGGGAGGGGGCGGGGCACGTTGCCCCTGGCGCCCCCGTGCTTGGCGCGCGTCACAGCGCGGCCCAGCCAATAGCGCCGGGGATTCCCGGCCAGGCCACGCCCCTCCTCCCCTACCTTCACGTGGCCGCCGCCGCTCCTGCTTTGGCCGCCGCCGCCAGTTCGGGCGGGTTGGGCGGCTCGGCCGTTGGGCTGCCGGCCGGGAGCGCCGCGGTGGGAGCTGCGGGGAGACCCCCACCCCTTCATGGCCGAGGGCAGCGGCCGGCCGGGACCGTGATGGAGGAGCCGGCTCGGAGTTCGCCGCCGCCGCCGCCGCTTTGGGCTTCCCGCTGCGGCCGCCGCCTCCGCCGCCTGCTGCCCGTCGGCGCTTGGCAGGAGGCCCGCGAGCTGATCAAGATCGGCGGGCCCGTGGTAAGGAGGGATCCGGGCCGGGAGAGGGAAGGGAAGGGGAGGAATCAAGATCAGGTGAAGGGTTACTTACTACCACTTTACAACGCCTCGGGAAGGCCACACCTGGAATACTGCATCCAGTTTTGGTCACCACGATGTAAAGAAGATGTTGAGACTCTAGAAAGAGGGCAGAGAAGAGCAACAAAGATGATCGGGGGACTGGAGGCTAAAACATACAAGGAAGAGTTGCTGGGATTGGGTCTGTCTAGTTTAATGAAGACGAGGGGGGACATGATAGGAGCGTTCCAGTATCTCAGGGGCAACCCCAAAGAAGAGGGAGTCAAGCTATGCTCCAAAGCACCCGAAGGCAGGAGAAGAAGCAACGGATGGAAACTAATCCAGGAGAGAAGCAACCTAGAACTAAGGAGAAACTTCCTGACAGTTAAAACAATTAACCAGTGCCTCCAGAAGGTGTAAATGCTCCAACACTGGAAGTTTTTAAGAAGAGACTGGACAGCCATTTGTCTGGAATGGTCTAGGGCACAGGTCTGCAACCCGCGGCTCCGGAGCCGCATGCGGCTCTTTCAGCCATCTCCTGCGGCTCCCAGTCCTCTGCCATGTGCAGTCCAAAAAAAAAAAGTGGGACTAAAAAATTTCAACCAATCAATTCAAATACGCAGGGTAGGTGCATATCTCGCCTTGGCTCCACTCTTCAGTCAAACCCTATTCTGCGCATGCGCCCATGTACACACATGCGCACACATTTTTTGCGGCTCCCAGTTTTTCCTTTTGTGAGGGAACCGGTTCCGAGTGGCTCTTTCACTGTTTCAGGTTGCTGAGCCCTGGTCTAGGGTTTCCTGCCTGAGCAGGGGGTTGGACTAGATGACCTCCAAGGTCCCTTCCAACTTATTATTATTATTGTTAAAAGACCCTCCGGGCTCGGAGTTCATTCGCCCGTTCACACGACCCGTGTTAATTTGGGCTCGGGACGGAAATCGACCTGCCCCATTTGGGCTTCGTCCGTTCATAAAACCCGCCAGATCGTTCAGATTTGTTTCAGCTGGGAGGGAAATAAACTCGCCCCATTGGAGCTTCGTCCGTCCGTTTCACACAAGCCGGCGGATTAAGCGTGTTTCTTTTGGCTGGGGTGGAAATCAAGGCGTCCCGTTTCACTTTCGTTCACACAACCCGGCTGGTTAAGTGGGATGATTTGGGCTGGGATGGAAATAAACTCTTTTTCCCGTTTTCACTCTGGGTCGGGTGAATGAATTCAGTCTCCACCCCACCCCCTCCCCCAGCCCTTTCTTTCCCCATCTCCGTCCCTAAGTAATGCGTGAGGATGCTTGAACCCCGAGTCACTTAGGGTTAGCTGGCTTTCAAAGCACACTTCCTTTCCTTTTGGGCTAGGAAGGTTGTGTGGAACTGGAACAAGGCATTAAAAGGATGGGGGGGGAAGAGGGGGAAATAAAAGGAGTTTGGGGGCACAGAGAAGGCTGATGGGGAAAGAAGGGAGAAAGTGGTTAAAAAAAATTAGAAAAATTAAGTTTGAGGAAGGCTCGCTCCCCTCTTGACCATCTGGTTTTTAGTAGAACTTTTGGGGTGATTCTGTGTATCCATTTTTTTTATGAGTATAACAAACAAATTAATTAATGGCCGCCCTTTCCAGTAAATAAATAAACCAACAAACAAATAATTCAAGGCGATGCTGTGATTGCTCTTGACTTTTGAGTTAGCAAACACAGAAATCAGCTGTGTAGATCTCAGAGGCTTTAACAGAGTTTTAAACCTCGTGGCGGTGGCTCAGTGGGGTTAGGACGCTGAGCTTGTCGATCAGAAGGTCGGCAGTTTGGCGGGTCGAATCCCGAGTGCCGCGTAGCAGAGTGAGCGCCTGTTACTCGTCCCAGCTTCTGCCAACCTAGCAGTTCGAAAGCACGTAAAAATCCAAGTAGAAAAATAGGGACCACTCCGGTGGGAAGGGAACAGCGTTCCGTGCGCCTTTGGCGTCTAGTCATGCCGGCCACATGAGCATGGAGACGTCCTCGGACAAGCGCTGGCTCTTCGGCTTTGAAACGGAGATGAGCACCGGCCCCTAGAGTCGGAAACGACTAGCGCGCATGTGCGGGGGAACCTTTACCTTTACCTTTACTAAACATCGAAACGCTGTCTGGACCTCCAGAACGAAGGCCACACTCTTCTTGCCCCTTCCCAGCCCCTCTGCCTCCCATAGATAGAGAGATAGAGAGATAGAGATATATATCATACACACACACACACACACACACACACACACACACGGGATCTAGACCCCAGAAGGTGTCAAAGGGAGAGATACAACCTTTTGACTGGACAACCATTTCTCCAGAATGCTAGAAGGACTCCTGGCTTGGATAAGATGGGGTTGGACTAGAGGACCTTTCAGGTCCCTTCTAAGATTCCATGATTCTGTACTCTGAGTTGGATGATTGAATGGTCCTTTTTTCCCCCAGGTTGGAGAAAGAGGAATGGAGCAGAGGTTAGGGACAGGGCTTCTGCCTCGATGGCTGAAGAGAACCTCTCTGTCTCAAGGCAGCCTATCTGTCAGGCTTTACCCAACCTTAGAAGGAAGAATGTAACTGGGCTGGAGTTAAGCAGATGACCTGACTTGGTACAGGTAGTCCTCAACTTACGACCACACTTGAGCCCCAAATGTCTCTTGCTAAACGAGACGGTTGCTAAGTGAGTTTTGCCCCATTTTACCACCTCCCTTGCCACGGTTGTTAAGTGAATCTGGCTCCCCCCCCCCATTGATTCTGCTGGCCAGAAGGTCGCAAAAGGGGATCACCTGACCCTGGGACACTGCGACCGTCCTAAATACGAGTCAGTTGCCAAAGTGTCTGAATTTTGATCACATGAGGGATGCTGCAACGGTCGTAGTTGTGAAACACCAGTCATAAGTCACTTTTAAAGTGCCGTCGTAACTTTGAACGGTCGCTAAATGAATGGTTGTAAGTCGAGGTCTACCTATAAGGAGTCGGAAAAAGAGCTTGGAGGTTCAAAGAGAGAAGCAACCTGGAATTAAGGAGAAACTTCCCGACAGTGAGGACAATTTCCCAGTGGAACAACTTGCCACCAGAAATCGTGGGCGCTCCATCACTGGAGATTTTTAAGAAGAGGCTGGACCAGGGGTAGGCAACCTCGGCTCTTTTATGACTCATGGACTTCAACTCCCAGAATTCCTGAGCCAGCTTGGCTGGCTCAGGAATTCTGGGAGTTGAAGTCCATGAGTCATAAAAGAGCCGAGGTTGCCTACCCCTGGGCTAGACAGTCACTTGTCTGAGATGGTATAGGTTCTCCTGCTTGAGCAGGGGGCTGGACTAGATGACCTCCAAGGTCCTTCCAGCTCTGTCCTATTCCTTCTGATTTTGGGCTATCTTGTTTTTTTCCTTGCACAGTTGTTTCTTTGGCTTGTTTCTTGGATTTTGCCCTTCTTACTCATATAGCTTCTGGGCTCTGCGGATGATAGAAACCTCAGTTGAGTGTAAAAAAAGACCAAAGTCCCTTTTTTATGACTCTTTCGTTCCTTATTTCTCCATCCGTCCGTTCTCCATTCTTTTTCTCCAGCTCAGAGGCCTCCTTTGGGAAGTATTCAAGGCAAACATTTGCATATCATAAATCAGCGTTCCTACAAAAGATAGCACTGGGGTTTTTTTTTACGTTCCCCCCCCGCCCCCCCGTCTTCAGCCGGCTATCAAAAATACAATTGCAGAAATGCTTTTACTTATGTATCCTGCTTTTTTATTATTTTAACGACTAATTCGTTAATATGAAGAGCCTTGGTGGAGCAGTGGGCTAATGTCTCCTTAAGTAACACCAGCTGCCTGCAATTAGTGCAGGTTCGAGTCCCACCAGGCTCAAGGTTGACTCAGCCTTCCATCCTTCCCAGGTAGGTAAAATGAGGACCCAGATTGTTGGGGGCAATTAAGCTGACTTTGTAATAATGCCGCTTGGGGTGTGTGTGAAAGCCCTAATAAGCAGGCATATACATAGAATGAAGGCTATTGCTAAGCACATTGATTTGTGCTTCTTAGATTGAAAGCCGCCCTGAGTCTTCGGAGGAGGGCGGGATATAAATGGGATTTAAAAAAAAATCAAGGCGGCAATCATATCCAGCACACCTTCCTCTATAATCCTCATAACAACAACCCTGTGGGGTGGGGTGGGCTGGGAGGCAGAGACTGTTCCAAAGTTAGCCATCCTGCTGTCATAGCTAAGGCGGGACTAGAACTCACCATCTCCTGGTAATTGGCCCAAAGTCACCCAACTGGCTTTCATGGCTATGGTCGGACTAGAACTCACTGTCTCCTGGTGATTGGCTCAAAATCACCCAGCTGGCTTTTATGCCTAAGGCAGGACTAGAACTCACTGTCTCCTAGTGATTGGCTCAAAATCACCCAGCTGGCTTTTATGCCTAAGGCAGGACTAGAACTCACTGTCTCCTGGTGATTGGCCCAAAGTCACCCAACTGGCTTTCATGGCTACGGTGGGACTAGAACTCACCGTCTCCTGGTGATTGGCTCAAAGTCACCCAGCTGGCTTTTATGCCTAAGGCAGGACTAGAACTCACTGTCTCCTGGTGATTGGCTCAAAATCACCCAGCTGGCTTTTATGCCTAAGGCAGGACTAGAACTCACTGTCTCCTGGTGATTGGCCCAAAGTCACCCAACTGGCTTTCATGGCTACGGTGGGACTAGAACTCACCGTCTCCTGGTGATTGGCTCAAAGTCACCCAGCTGGCTTTTATGCCTAAAGCGGGACTAGAACTCACTGTCTCCTGATGATTGACCTGTCTCTCATGGCTACAATGGGACTTGAACTCATGATCTTCCGCTTTCTACTCTGCTGCCTTAACCAATAGACCAATTAATTAATGTCTCCACATTTGTAGCGATCTGGGTATATATACAATTCATACTTCAGCACCGACTTTTCACTGTCCAATCCCAGTTAAGTTAGTGCTGGACTAAAGTTCCCATCTTCTGAAGCCATTTTCACTTTAAAAAAAACATTTAAAGGGGTGAGATTTAGGGAAACATTGATTCGCTGGCCTGCGTGCTTTTTAAGTAGACAGGCGGGACAGAAGATAATATTAAATAAAAATAGAAAGAAGTGAGCCAGCCTCATCTGAAACATTTACTGATATGTCATTGAAACTTTTTAAGTTTAAAAAAGTTTTTGAAAGTTCTCGTCAAGATTTCAAGTTTTTAAAAACTTTTTCTTAACAACAGATTACATGTTAATGCAGTGTTTCTCAAACTTAGCCATTTTAAGATGGGCGGACTTCAAGTCCCAGAATTCCGCAGTCAGTCATGCTTTAAGATGGGTGGACTTCCACTCCCAGAATTCCCCAGCCAGCATGCTTTAAGACTGTGGGTTTCGACTCCCAGAATTCCCCAGCCAGCATGTTTTAAGAGGGGTGGGCTTCCACTCCCAGATACCAACTATCTTCAAGCGTGCTGGCTGGGGAATTCTGGGAGTGGAAGTCCACCCCTTTTAAAGTTGCCAAGACTGAGAGACACTATGGATTGCCATTCTGAGAACTCTTATATCTTTTGGAAAATCTCCCTTGCCACGCACAACCTCCGGAGCTGTGCGTCCATTTGTAAACCCATTCACCATTTGGGACGGGTTTTCCAATGGGAATCATTCTGGGGACTTTCCTGAAATTTGGAGCAAGCTTTTTTACTGGCTTGAAGCCGGAGTTTACAAGCGGTTTCATTCTTGGGATCGCTAAACACGTTGCAACTCGTCCCCAAACTTCATCCTTCCTTGGCACTGGTGTACGTGCCAGCAACCGGCGTTCCTTTATTCCAGCTGTGGCTGGAGGCTGTGTGTATTTCTCGGTGTTATGGAGAAGGGGAGATTCCCATATTTCCAACTGAGGTGGCTTTTGTTACATGTTGGAGGAGAAGCGTTTTGTTTCCGGTCAGGAGATCATCATCTGATAATGAGCAACAAAGATAATCAGGGGACCGGAGGCTAAAACATACAAAGAACAGTTGCTGGCATTGGGTACGTCTAGTCTTAACGAAGAGAAGGACCAGGGGTGACATGATAGCAGTCTTCCAGTATCTCAGGGGCTGCCCCAAAGAAGAGGCAGTCAAGCTATTCTCCAAAGCGCCCGAAGGCAGGACAAGAAGCAACAGATGGAAACTAACCAAGGAGAGAAGCAACCTGGAATTAAGGAGAAATTTCCTGACAGTGAGAACAGTTAATCAGTGGAACCACCTGCCTCCAGAAGCGGTGAATGCTCCAACACTGGAAGTTTTTAAGAAGAGACTGGCCAGCCATTTGATCTGAAATGGGATAGGCCAGGGTTTCCTGTCTGAGCAGGGGGTTGGACTAGATGACCTCCAAGGTCCCTTCCAACTTTATTATTATTATTATTATTATTAACAACCTGCCTCCAGAAGTTGTGGATGCTACAACATTGGAAGTTTTTAAGAAGAGCTATTCAAGCTATTCTCCAAAGCGCCTGAAGACCGGACAAGAAGCAACGGTTGGAAACTCATCAAGGAGAAGAGAAGCAACCTGGAACTAAGGAGAAACTTCTTGACAGTGAGGACAATTAACCAGTGGAACTGCTTGCCTCCAGAGGTTGTGGACAGCCATTTGTCTGAAATGGGATAGGGTCTCCTGCCTGTGCAGGGGGTTGGACTAGATGACCTCCAAGGTCCCTTCCAGCTCTATTCTGTTCTATTCTATTCTATTGAGGTCGTAAGTCCAGGACTACCTGTACCATTTCAGATAAATCTTCAATCTCGTCTTAAAAACTTCCAGTGTTGGAGAACCCACAACCTCTGGAGGCAAGCAGTTCCACTGGTTAGTTGTCCTCACTGTCAAGAAGTTTCTCCTTAGTTCCAGGTTGCTTCTCTTCTCCTTGATGAGTTTCCAACCATTGCTTCTTGTCCGGTCTTCAGGCGCTTTGGAGAATAGCTTGACTTCCTTTTTGGTTAGGATGGTGCTTCCTAACGTTCTGCTCTTTGCTCCTTGATAAAAATCCTGTCCTGATTCCCCCCCCCCGTTTCACCCTTTAGCAGGGAGAAAGGTCAGCACCTAGATCGGATAACTCACACACGCACCGGGTGGAGATTGCATAAACTGGCTTGGTCCAGGTGGGTGTCGCTTATCTTGGACTCTTTCCCTTCGGTGCAAAAAGCGCCAAGCCAAAGCTTGCATTTCCAGGTTTCAAGAGCCAGATTAAACTCTTCTGGGACCAAAAAACACAAGGAGTGGCTCCGAGGAATGCAGACCACAAGGGGAGAGAGCTCCCGGCGTGTCCAACGCTCGCTTTGATTGGCAGGTGTTGACTCTTAGGCAGGCCTTGTGGCCCGAGGGTGGGGTGTTGCAAAACCCGAATGACAGGCAGAAGCAGACATATTTTGCAATATCTATCATCTATTCATCCATCCATCCATCCATCCATCCATCCATCCATCTACTCATGTATCTACCTACCTATTTATGTATCTATCTCTCCATCCACCCCTTCATCCCTCCTTCCCTAGGTCCATCCATCCACCTACCCAGCCATCTACATGTCCATCCATCTGTCTACCTATCTACAGTGTATCTACCTACCCATCCATCTATGTATCTCTGCATCCATCCATTCCTACATCCATCCATCCACCCATGTACCTACCTACCTACTTACTGACCGACCGACATATATACCCACCCATTTGTCTATCTGTCCACCCCTTCATCCCTCCACCCATCCACCTATACATACATCTACGTATACATCTATCCACCTACAAAATACTCACCTACCCACCCATCCATCCATCTGTTTACATATCCCTCCATCTCTGCATCCCCCCCACCCATCCATCTGTCCATCTGTCTGTCTGCCTCTGTATCCATCCATCCATCCACCTACTTACCTGTCCATCCATCTGTCTGCTATCCACCCATCCATCCGTCTACATATCCCTGCATCCATCCATCCACCCATCCATCTGTCCGTCTGTCCGTCTGCCTATGTATCCATCCATCCACCTACTTACCTGTCCATCCTTCTGTCTGCTACCCACCCACCTACCCACCCACCTGTCCATCCACCTACCCACCCATCCATCCATCCATCCACCCACCCACCCACCCATCCATCCACCCATCCACCTACCCACCCACCCACCCACCCACCCATCCACCTACCCACCCATCCATCCATCCATCCACCCACCCACACACCCATCCATCCACCCATCCACCTACCCACCCACCCACCCACCCACCCATCCACCTACCCACCCATCCATCCATCCATCCACCCACCCACACACCCATCCATCCACCCATCCACCTACCCACCCACCCACCCACCCACCCACCCATCCACCTACCCACCCATCCATCCACCCACCCACACACCCATCCATCCACCCATCCAGCTACCCACCCACCCACCCACCCATCCACCTACCCACCCACCCATCCATCCATCCACCCACCCACACACCCATCCATCCACCCATCCACCTACCCACCCACCCACGCACCCACCCATCCACCTACCCACTCATCCATCCATCCGTCCGTCCATCTGTCTATGTATCCATCCATCCACCTACTTACCTGTCCATCCCTCTGTCTGCTATCTACCCACCCACCCACCCACCCACCCATCCATCCATCTACATATGCATCTGTCTGTCTATCTACTTATCCATCTATCCATCTGCCTGTCTCTCCATCCCTGTGTCTGCTAATATATAGCATCTGGCTGAAGAACTGTTTTCCACGAAAACCAGAAAGTAAATGACTGAAAGTAAAAATGGCAGATTGTTGGAAACCCAGCAGGACAAGGGGTCTAGGGTTAGGGTTTCCAGAAGAAAACCAGGATAGCAGTCTTCCAGTATCTCAGGGGCTGCCCCAAAGAAGAGGCGGGTCAACCTATTCTCCAAAGCGCCTGAAGGCAGGACAAGAAGCAACGGATGGAAACTCATCAAGGAGAGAAGCAACCTGGAACTAAGGAGAAACTTCCTGACAGTGAGAGCAATTAACCAGTGGAACAACCTGCCTCCAGAAGCTGTGAATGCTCCAACACTCAACGTTTTTAAGAAGAGATTCTCCGAAATGGCATAGGGCAGACATGTCAAACAGAAGGCCCGGGGGCCAGATCCGGCCCGCGAAGTGGTTTCATGTGGCCCGCGAAGCCATCCTGGAAAGAGTGAGGGAACGGCCCCCGCTGCCTTGGCCCTGGCCCAGAGACCCTCCTTCTGCCAGAGACCCTCAGATCTGTCCCACTCCTGCCCGGGCCCCCATAGGCACCCTTGATGCCAACGATGTAGAGCTGGCCACGCCCACCCAGTGGGCCATACGCACTCTAGCCACGCCCACCCAGTAGGCCACGCCCACCCTGGCCACACCCACCCGGCCCCCTGAGGGCAACCGCAATGCTGATGCGGCCCTCAATGAAATTGAGTTTGACACCCCTGGTATAGGGTTTCCTGACTGAGCAGGGGGTTAGACTAGAAGACCTCCAAGGTCCCTCCCAACTCTGTTATTCTATGGTCCCAATCTCTTATTCACTGCCCCCCTCCCCCCACCCCCCGGGAAACAAATGTGCAGTTTGGTAATTCCACACGGTGGTGTGTGGCTTGCACATTGAAGAGAATTGCTTTCGGAAGCAAACCTTTCAATGACTTAACGGATTTCCGACGCTGCGGGCGTCTGTCTGTTCCCGGGACAATCCTCTTAATTTTTGCAATTTCCTCCCTAGTTCACAGCCCAGCTGTTGGGCTTCTTGATCAGCGTGGTGAGCTCCATCTTCTGCGGTCACCTGGGCAAGGTTGAACTTGATGCCGTCACCCTTGCCGTCTCGGTAGGTACATCCCCGCCTAGCCGAAGCCGGAAAAGGGATTTTCTAGAATAGAATGGGAGAAGGTGAGGATTGACTGTTGACTGATGCACAGATGGGTGAAGACCAAGTTGGGGGCTGGATAGGGCATGGATGCAATGAGACACTAGAGAAGCACTGACATGTTGGAGCAATGTTTCTCAGCCTTGGCAGTTTGAGATGGGTGGACTTCAGCTTCCAGAATCCCCCAGTGAGCAAGGTTTAAGATTCGTGGACTTCAACTCCCAGAATTCCCCAGCCAGCACATTTTAAAATGAATTGACTTCAACTAACAGAATTCCTTAGCTGGCATGCTTAATGAAGGGTGGACTTCCACTCCCAGAATTCCCCAGCCAGCCTGCTTTAACATGGGCGGACTTCCACTCCCAGAATTCCCCAGCCAGCCTGCTTTAAGATGGGCGGACTTCCACTCCCAGAATTCCCCAGCCAGCCTGCTTTAAGATGGGTGGACTTCCACTCCCAGAATTCCCCAGCCAGCCTGCTTTAAGATGGGCAGACTTCCACTCCCAGAATTCCCCAGCCAGCCTGCTTTAAGATGGGTGGACTTCCACTCCCAGAATTCCCCAGCCAGCATGCTTTCAAATGAATTGACTTCAACTAACAGAATTCCTTAGCTGGCCTGCTTGAAGAAGGGTGGACTTCCACTCCCAGAATTTGCCCGCTCGGTTCAACTCCCAGCATGCTTTGAGAGATGGACTTCAAGCCCCAGAATTCCTCAACCATCAATGCTGATTGAGGAACGCTGATGGTTGAAGTCCATCCATCAAAGTGCTAGCTGGGGCATTCTGGGTGTTGAAGTCCACCAATCACTTAAATAGGAGCCAGCAAGTGTGCTGCAGCTGCCAAAAAAGCCAACATTTTAGGCTGCATTAACAGAGGGATAGAATCAAGATCGCATGAAGTACTAATACCACTTTACAATGCCTTGGTAAGGCCACACCTGGAATACTGCATCCAGCGCGCACCTCTCGGAACGGGCAGCGGCGCCGCTTGTTGGGAAAGCTGCCGCGGCCCGTTTGCAGGCTGCCGCCTTCCTCTGAAGGCGGCAGCTGTGCAAACGGGCCGCGGCAGCTTTCCCAACAAGCGATGCCACTGCCTGTTTGGGCGGAGGCACGCGCGCGCCTCTCCAAATGGGCGGTGCCACTCTCCATTTGGAGAGGTGCGCGTGCACCACTGCCCGTTCGAAGAGGTGCGCGTGCACCGGGCGGCTGGGAGCCGCAGGAGACAGCTCAAAGAGCCGCATGCGGCTCCGTAGCCGCGGGTTGCCGACCCGTGGTCTAGTCTAATGAAGAGAAGGACGAGGGGGGACACGATAGCAAACTTCCAGTATCTCAGGGGCTGCCCCAAAGAAGAAGGAGTCAATCTGTTCTCCAAAGCACCTGAAGGCAGGACAAGAAGCAACGGATGGAAACTCATCAAAGAGAGAAGCAACCTGGAACTAAGGAGGAATTTCCTGAGAGTGAGAACAATTAACCAGTGGAACAGCTTGCCACCAGAAGCTGTGAATGCTCCAACACTGGATGTTTTTAAGAAGAGACTGGACAGCCCTCTGATCTGAAATGGTATAGGGTTTCCTGCCTGAGCAGGGGGTTGGACTAGATGACCTTCCAACTTTATTATTATTATTATTATTATTATTATTATTATTATTATTATTATTATTATTATTATTATTATTATTATTATTAATCTTCAAGTTGCCACGGTTGAGCAACATGGGATTGGAGAGGGAATGGTGCAGAAATACGGGGCAGATCTCTTGCTGACCTTTCCTTTCCTTCTTTACAGGTGATCAACGTGATCGGCATTTCGGTGGGGACCGGCTTGGCATCGGTATGCGATACCCTCATGTCCCAGGTAACGTGCATTACGCTTTACGGCCGCAGTGATTCGCTTAGTGACCAGGTCTGATCTTCACATGCTCCTGACTCTGAGTCTCGTGTGTCAACCAGGAGAACTTCTTATAAGTTCAGCATGTGATCCCTGAATTCGCAAGCTGTTCGCTCAGAGATCCTTTTGTGGGGGAATAAGAAGAAGAATCAGATTTGCAAGACGCCCTGCGGGAAGTGACGGCTAACGTATTTTATTTTATTTTATTTCTCTCTCTCTCTCTCTCTCTCTTTTTTTTGACAGACTTACGGGAGTAAAAATGTGAAGAGAGTTGGGACCATCTTGCAACGGGGCATCCTGATCCTGCTGCTTTTCTGCTTCCCCTGCTGGGCCCTTTTTCTGAACACCGAGCGGATCCTGCTGCTTTTCCGACAGGATCCCGAAGTCTCCAGGTAGGGCGTCCTTCAGCAACTGACTGTGATCCACTGTGCCTGTGCGAGTGGTGGATCACAACCGGTGCGTAGGGGGCTGGACTAGAAGGCTGCCAAGCTACCTTCCAGCTTCGCTCCTCTTCTCTCCTCGTCTCTTCTCTTCTTTCCTCTTATCTCCTGTACTCTCCTCTTCTCTTCTCTTCTCTTCTCTTCTCTTCTCTTCTCTTCTCTTCTCTTCTCTTCTCTTCTCGACTCTTCTCCTCTCTTCTCTCCTCTCCTCTCCTCTTCTCGTGTCTCGTCTCGTCTCCTCACTTCGTCTCTCCTCACTTCGTCTCTCCTTGTTTCTTCTCTTCTCTTCTCTTCTCTTCTCTTCTCTTCTCTTCTCTTCTCTTCTCTCCTCTCCTCTCCTCTCCTCGTCTCTTCTCTTCTTTCCTCTTATCTCCTGTACTCTCCTCATCTCTTCTCTTCTCTTCTCTTGTTTTCTCTTCTCGACTCTTCTCTCCTTTCCTCTCCCCTCTCTCCTCTCTTCTCTCCTCTCCTCTCCTCTTCTCGTGTCTTGTCTCGTCTCCTCACTTCGTCTCTCCTTGTCTCTTCTCTTCTCTTCTCTTCTCTTCTCTTCTCTTCTCTTCTCTTCTCTTCTCTTCTCTTCTCTTCTCTCCTCTCCTCTCCTCTCCTCTCCTCTTCTCTTCTCGTGTCTCCTCTTCTCTCCTCTCTTCACTTCGTCTCTTCTGTTCTCTTCTCTTCTCTTCTCTCCTTGTCTCTTCTGTTCTCTTCTGTTCTCTTCTCTTCTCGTCTCTTCTCTCCTCTCCTCTTCTCTTGTTTTCTCTTCTCGTCTCTCCTCTCCTCTCCCTTCTTCTCTCCTCTCGTCTCTTCTCTTCTCTTCTCTTCTCTTCTCTTCTCTTCTCTTCTCTTCTCTTCTCTTTCTTCTCTTCTTTCCTCTTCTCTCCTCTCTTCTCTCCTCTCCTCTTCTCGTGTCTCGTCTCGTCTCCTCACTTCGTCTCTCCTTGTTTCTTCTCTTCTCTTCTCTTCTCTTCTCTTCTCTTCTCTTCTCTCCTCTCCTCTCCTCTCCTCTTCTCTTCTCGTGTCTCCTCTTCTCTCCTCTCTTCACTTCGTCTCTTCTGTTCTCTTCTCTTCTCTTCTCTCCTTGTCTCTTCTGTTCTCTTCTGTTCTCTTCTCTTCTCGTCTCTTCTCTCCTCTCCTCTTCTCTTGTTTTCTCTTCTCGTCTCTCCTCTCCTCTCCCTTCTTCTCTCCTCTCGTCTCTTCTCTTCTCTTCTCTTCTCTTCTCTTCTCTTCTCTTCTCTTTCTTCTCTTCTTTCCTCTTCTCTCCTCTCCTCTCCTCTCCTCATCTCTTCTCTTCTCTTCTCTTCTCTTGTTTTCTCTTCTCGACTCTTCTCTCCTTTCCTCTCCCCTCTCTCCTCTCTTCTCTCCTCTCCTCTTCTCGTGTCTCGTCTCGTCTCCTCACTTCGTCTCTCCTTGTTTCTTCTGTTCTCTTCTGTTCTCTTCTCTTCTCTTCTCTTCTCTTCTCTTCTCTTCTCTCCTTTCCTCTCCTCTCGTCTCGTCTCGTCTCGTCTCGTCTCCTCTTCTCTTCTCTTCTCTTCTCTTCTCTTCTCTTCTCGTGTCTCCTCTCCTCTGCTCACTTCGTCTCTTCTGTTCTGTTCTCTTCTCTCCTTGTCTCTTCTGTTCTCTTCTGTTCTCTTCTGTTTTCTTCTCTTCTCTTCTCGTCTCTCTCCTCTCCTCTCCTCTCTTCTCTTCTCTTCTCTTCTCTTCTCTTCTCTTCTCTTCTCTTCTCTTCTCTCCTCTCCTCTCCTCTCCTCTCTTCTCTTCTCTTCTCTTCTTTCCTCTTCTGTCCTCTCCTCTCCTCATCTCTTCTCTCCTCTCCTCTTCTCTTGTTTTCTCTTCTCGTCTTTCCTCTCTTCTCTTCTCTTCTCTTCTCTTCTCTTCTCTTCTCTTCTCTTCTCTTCTCATTCACACCTGGGCGTGTGCAGACACGCACACATTCCTGAACTATAATCCCTCCGGGGTGCAGCTGCCCATTTATTTTGGCAGCCTGGGCAGGAACTCATCTCTTTGCCATTCGGAATCAAGTTGCTAGTCCCTGACGTCTTGAATCTGTCTTTAACCTTGCAAAAAAAAAGATTGAGGAAATCACAAAAAAGTGTGGCTCTCACGTTGCAAATGTTGCCAATCCGTAGTCAACCCTAAAAACCCTTTTACTAGTAGTCCTTGACTTACGACTGATAGCTTAGTGGCTATTCCAAGTTACGACTTACCTGGAAAAAGGGTGCTAGGTCCCATTTCTGAAGTTGTAGCAGTCACCTTGTCTTGTGGTTATATGACTGGACTTCGGACATTCGGTGAGGACAATTAACCAGTGGAACAGCTTGCCTCCAGAAATCATGGGCGCTCCATCACTTGACGTTTTTAAGAAGAGGTGCTAGACAGTCACTTGTCTGAGATGGTATAGGTTCTCCTGCTTGAGCAAGGGGCTGGACTAGAAGACCTCCAGGATCCCTTCCTATTCTATTCTATTCTATTCTATTCTATTCTATTCTATTCTATTCTATTCTATTCTATTCTATTCTATTCTATTCTATTCTATTCTATTCTACTCTACTCTACTCTACTCTACTCTACTCTTATTCCTTTCCGTATTCTATTCTATTCTATTCTATTCTATTCTATTCTATTCAATATTCAATTCTATTCAATATTCTATTCTATTCTATTCTATTCTATTCTATTCTATTCTATTCTATTCTATTCTATTCTTCTATTCTATTGTATTCTATTGTATTCTATTGTATTCTATTGTATTGTATTGTATTGTATTCTATTCTATTCTATTCTATTCTATTCTATTCTATTCTATTCTATTCTATTCTATTCTATTCTATTCTATTCTATTCTATTCCACTCCACTCCACTACATTCTATTCTATTCTATTCTTCTACTTCATTCCATTATTCTATTCTATTCTATTCTATTCTATTCTATTCTATTCTATTCTATTCTATTCTATTCTATTCTATTCTATTCTATTCTATTCTATTCTAAGGTCCGTTCCACTTTACGACAGCAGTGAAAAAAAGTGGCTTAGTCAACGGGGAAGCCAGATTCACTTAACGACTGAGTTCCCAACTTAACAACTGCAGTGGTTCCCTGAACAACTGTGAAATGATAAAATGGAGCAAAACTCACTGAGCAGGTGTCTCCCTTAGCAACATAAACTTTGAGCTCCATCCCGGTCGTAAGTCGAGGACGAGCCGTATGCTGGTTTACGATAGGCTACTGTCAACCCCCATGCACATAAAAATCACAGGGATCAAGAAACCCGTCCAAATGAAATCGAGCAGTCGACCCAATTAATCCAACTCCTTAATTTTACCCTTTTGGGTGGAGCGCTGAAAAGAAAAATGGACAAAACAGCCGGTTTACCTCACAGATTCTCCTATTTCTGTTTTTTTTAAAAAAAAAAAAGGCGGAAAGCACCTCTCAGCTGGGTTCTGTTCCAAAAACACCCCTTGCTCTTGTGTAACGACCACACAACCCTCTTTTTTTTCCCCCGTTCCGTCTCTTGTTTTTCGCCTCTTCTCTCGTTCCTGGTTTGGTTTTTTTTCTTTTGGGGGGTGGAGAGGGCGTTGCCCCTTCTTCATCGTTTCGAATCTTGAGAAAAACCTACATGCCCTCTATCTCTTATATATATATATATTGGTCAAAAAGTTTAATCTTCACATCATTTAGGGGGGAAAGGAGTTTTAACAACAGATCCTTAAATTTCTTTTAAAAAAACCAACAGCAGCACAATTTAGTCTTATAAGGGAACCTCCAGTGAAAGGAGCAGTCTATCTTTCAGGACGGCGTGTTGGGCATTGAGAAAGGAAGGCTTCTCATATTTATGCTTAGATAGATAGATAGATAGATAGATAGATAGATAGATAGATAGATAGATAGATAGATTGTTAGATTATAGATACATGATAGATTTGATAGAATAGATAGATAAATAGATATAGATAGATAGATAGATTAGATAGATAGATAGATGATAGATAGATTAGATAGATAGATGATAGATAGATTAGATAGATAGATAGATAGATAGATAGATGATAGATTAGATAGATAGATAGATACATAGATAGATAGATAGATAATGATAGATAGATAGATAGATAGATAGATATAGATTGTTAGATTATAGATAGATGATAGATTTGATAGAATAGATAGATAAATAGATATAGATAGATAGATAGATTAGATAGATATATAGATGATAGATACATTAGATAGATAGATGATAGATAGATTAGATAGATAGATAGATAGATAGATAGATAGATAGATAGATAGATGATAGATTAGATAGATAGATAGATAGATAGATAGATAGATAGATAATGATAGATAGGTAGGCAGAGAGAGATAGTAGCTGGATGATAGGTTGACAGGCAGATAATATATATATCATCCATATGTATATATAAAGAGAGAGAGATGAAATGATAAAAGATAAATGATAGGTAGGTAGGTAGGTAGGTAGCACTAGCACTTAGACTTATATACCGCTTCACCGTGGTTTTACAGCCCTCTCTAAGCGGTTTACAGAATCCGCCCAACAATCTGGGTCCTTATTTTACCAACCTCGGAAGGACGGAAGGCTGAGCCAACCTTGATCCGGTCAGGATCAAACTTCCTGGCTGTGGGCAGAGTTTTCCCGCAAAGCCGCATCCTAACCACTGCGCCACCAGGATTCTTGTATGCCACCCATTCGCTGTTCCCATCCCATTAAAATGTGGTTCAATTTTGTCTTACAGATTAACCCACATTTACGTGATGATCTTCATTCCAGCCCTGCCGGTAAGTGTTTCGTTGGCCGCATTCGCATAACACATACAGACCGGGCTAAAACAGGTTCCAGGGAGTCTGTTTCCTCCATTGGTTGTGTGAACAGGACTTTTGCCTTTGGAAGGTGCGCGAAGCGGCCTGTTTGTTAAGAAGACATTATGGCTTGTTAGCTGACTTGATAGGGGAAGACAATTTAGTTTAATTTAAATTAAATTAGAATAGATAATCACAAAGCTGATTTTCAATCAAAGAAACTTAATTTATTATGTTTGGGATGCATTCACAGGCTGCGTTCATCTACCAGCTGGAAACACGCTATTTGCAAAGTCAGGTATTGTATGCCTTTTGCTTTATTGTTAAAAGCAGAATTTACTGGGGGAGGCAACCGTACCTCAAAAGCAGCAGATTAAGACAATGCTGAAATGGAACAAAATAGAATTCTTTATTGGCCAAGCGTGATTGGCCACACAAGCAATTTGTCTCCGGCGCAGAAGCTCTCAGTGTACATGCAAAGAACAAAGTGATAGGTTATATATAACAGGGCTTTTTAACCAGTGGTACGGGTACCACCTGGGGTACATTGGCACCTGGCAGGTGGTACGCGACCATCCTAGAAAGAGTGGTAGTGGGGGAGGGGAATGAGCTGAACCGGTGGCAGCACTGCACAAGCCTGAGGGAGAGACGGCTGGAGCTGCAGGGCTGTCGGGGCTCAGCGGAAGCGGCAGGATCAGCGCCAGGATCCAGGTGGATCTTGGCACTGATCCTGGTGCTTCTGCTGAGCCCAGAAGAAGCACCGATCAGCTGGAATGTTGCAGCATCTCCAGGCTCTTATGATTCAGATGCTTGGCTACTGATTCATATTTATGACGGTCACAGTGTCCCAGGGTCACGTGAAGTGACCAAAACCTGCTGCAACCACCCAGCAGAGGGGGGAGGGGATAAAAAGCAAACAGCCCCCACCCCACTCCCGCTGCCAATCCTCAACAGAAATGCTCACAGCAATGAAAACCTCAGACAGGAGGAAGAGCGCCGCCGGGCGGGCAGGCAAGTGTCTTGCTCGGCTGTGGCTTGGGGGGCACTTTTTCAGTGCTGTTGTAACTTTGAGCAGTCACTAAGCGAACTGTTGTAAGTCGAGGACTACCTGTACTTCATCACTTTTTTCCTTTTTGCGGGGGGGGGGGTGTCATCAAGTTTTGGACCCCTTGCTAGGCGACTGGTGGTACTCGGATGTTGCCATATCCTAAAAGTGGCACAGCGGGTGAAAAGGTTGAAAAGCCCTGATATATATGATAGATCATAGTTACAATCACTAATCATAAGATACAAACAACAAGTGATAAATCATAACATACCAATAGGAGAAAGTAGTAGGAAAGATGAGGCGACACGAAGGATAATAGCAACACAGCCATACTACGTGGGTAAATACCTATCACTTAGTTGTTTGTATGTACACTGAGAGTTTCCACACCGGAGACAAATCCCTTAAGTGTCCGATCACACTTGGCCAACCGAGAATAAAGAATTCTAAATACCGGTAAACTTTATTCATCGAGTTAATTTTTTATTGATTATTAAACTTAACGTCCATCTTGCCCAGTGCGGAGAAGAACAATTAAGCAACTGGGATGATTAAAAGACCGGAGACACAAAAATATGACGAACAGTTGCAGGATTTGGGTATGGCCAATCTAGAGAAAGGAAGGACCAGGGGTGACATGATAGCAGCCTTCCAGTATCTCAGGGGCTGCCCCAAAGAAGAGGGAGTCAAGCTCTTCTCCAAAGCCCCTGAAGGCAGGAGAAGAAGCAACAGATGGAAACTAACCAAAGAGAGAAGCAACCTGGAACGAAGGAGGAATTTCCTGACAGTGGGAACAATTAACCAGTGGAACAACCTGCCTCCAGAAGTTTGGGTGCTCCATCACTGGAGCTTTTTAAGAAGAGATTAGACAACCACTTCTGTCAAATGGGATTCCTGCTTGAGCAGGGGGCTGGACTAGATGACCTCCAAGGTTCTCTTCCAGCTCTGTTCTGATTGATTGAAACGGCCCTGATTAAACTACACCCCGTTTCTGTCCCCGAAGTCAGCAGTCTCAAGCCAGAGGCCTACAGGGGCCCCTGCTCCGTTGTTTGAACCCCCTGCCTTGTGTTCAGTTTCTCCTTTTTCTCCATTCCAGGCTGTCCTCTTGCCTCAGGTGGTGACCGGCGTGGTGGTGAACGTGCTGAACGTGGTCATGAACGCCGTCTTCTTGCACGTCTTCAAGCTGGGCGTGGTGTAAGCGCGACAGATTTTTCACGTTGGTCTAAAGGCCCGAGTTCAAAACACGACGCTCTTCAGTGTCTATGGAGATTCTCAGTCGCCCGGGTCGTAGTTTATCCCAAAGGCGCTTTTTCACGAGGCCGCTGGACTTTCTTGTTTTTCTTTGAAGACGTTTCGCCTCTCCTCCCAGGAGCTTCTTCAGCTCTGACTGGGATGGTGGGGAATAGGAAGGATTCATGAAGGGGTTGTTTTGTTTCCCAGTTGCGGAGAAGAAGCAACGTGATATATGCGGTACAATGCGGTGAGCCGTGTGGAGATCTGTACGTTGGGGAAAGGAAACAACCTCTTCACAAACGCGTGGCACAACATAGGAGAACAAACCTGTCAGGACAAGAGTCAGCGGCCCATCTGCCTTTAAAAGAGGAAGACCGCTCTTTCGAAGACAGCAAAGTCCACATTTTGGACAGGGAGGACCACTGGTTTGAAAGAGGGGTCAAAGAGGCCATCTGGTCAAAACTGAACAGCCCTCTCTCAACAGAGGCGGGGAATACGACAAAATCCATCTCCAGTCTACAACACAGTCCTTTCCGCAGCTCCAAGGAGGCTCTATACCCATTTGCACCACTCAGGTGACCCTGAGGACACAGGTAAACCTCCAAGTGGCCTCGACGACTCTCTAAAAGAATGCAAATGACCGGCTGTCTGCAAGGAGTATAAATCCTCCCATTCCCCACCATCCAGTCAGAGCTGAAGAAGCCTCTTGGGTGAGAAGAGAAACATCTTCAAAGAAAAACAGGAAAGTCCAGGTGCCTTGGGAAAAAGCATCTTTGGTATATACTCTATGGTCTTTTGTCCTAAGCAGTTTCCTGTTTCCTGTTACAGTTAAAACAGTTAAGCAGTAAAGCACATGGTGGCTGTGCCTTTTGTTTGATCTGATCCGCTATGTGTAAACAGGCTTTCTGGCACAAAGCCAATGGGGAAGTCAGATTCACTTAACAACCGTGTTGCTAATTTAACAACTGCAGTGATTCCGTTAACAACCGTGGCAAGCAAGGCCGTAAAATGGGGCAAAATTCACTTAGACACTATCTTGCTAGCAACAGAAATTTTGGACTCCATTGTGGTCGTAAGCTGAAGACCCCCTTGTGATAAGAATGAAGTTCCTAGCTCTCATGAGCTCAGTCAGACAAGATGGCCGAACATTTAAGATTGACTGACTTACTTTCTCTCTCTTTTTCTTTCTTTCTCTTTCTTTCTCTCCCGCAGAGGTTCGGCCTGGGCCAACACTCTTTCGCAGAATCTGCAAGCGTTCCTCCTCTTCCTCTTCGTCTGGTGGAGAAAGATCCATAAGGAGACCTGGGGAGGTAGTAGAAAAGCAGAATATTTTTGCGACCTGGGCAGGGATGGTTGAGGGAATCACAGGCACAGCTAGAAACACTTTTTCCCCCCCTCCCCACTCTTATTTTCGTGAGAAGTAATGGCCCGTTTTCAGAAATTTATTTATTTATTCTCTTAATTATGATTTATATGGCCACTCATCTCACAAATGTAACCCTGGCTGGGCTACAAGAAACCTGTATAACAAAGCACACACAGAGACACACACACCCTCACACACACACACACACACACACACACACACACAGAAACACAGACACTCAAGTAGACACACAGACATACACAGACACAACATAGACACACAGACACAGACACACACAAATACAATATAGACACACAGACACTGATATACAAACACAACATAGACACACAGACACGGGCACAGACAGATACACAAACACAATATAGACACACACAGAGATGCAGACATACACAGATGCAACATAAATACACAGACACAACATAGACACGCAGACACAGACAGATACTCAAACACCATGTAGACACATACACACAGACACAGACACAACATAGAGATACAGTCACAACTTAGACACAAAGATACAACATACACACACAGAGAGAGATACACAGATACAACATAGACACTCAGACACAACATAGACACATAGCCATAACTCTAAAAGTAATATACGAGTTAAAGAAAGGCTACATCTCCCTATGTTGTCAAGCAAGAACATCCGATGTTAGCAGCATTGACATCAGGCACACAGACACAACGTAGACACACACAACATAGGCACACAGATAAACAGACGCAACATAGACTCACAGATATAGGCCCACAGATACAGACACACAGACACAAACACAGCCACAGCCACTGCTCCAAGACTGGAGGTTTATAAGAAGAGACTGGACAATCATTTGTCTGAAATGGTATAGGGTCTCCTGCCTGAACAGGGGGTTGGACTAGAAGACCTCCAGGGTCCATTCCAACTCTGTTAGTCTGTTTGTTATTCAGACACACGCATGCATAGACACACAGACAAACAGACACAGACAGACAAGCCCCTCGCCCTGACATGGAAGCCCTTGTGTTTTACAGGCTGGACGATGGACTGTCTGCAGGAATGGGGTCCCTTCGTCCGGCTGGCCCTGCCAAGCATGTTTATGATCTGCATTGAGTGGTGGACTTTTGAGATTGGCAGCTTCCTCGCAGGTGAGGACCCCCGACCCCTTTTCTCTCTCGCCCAGCAGGGGCCTCTTGGTTACCTCCCTGGGCGAGTGGCGTTATACAGGTAGTCCTCGACATACGACCACACATGAGCCCAAAATTTATGTTGCTAAGTGAGACATTTGTCAGGTGAGTTTTCCCCCCGTTTTACGACCTTCCTTGCCGTCGTTGTTAAGTGAATCACTGGAATTGCTGAGTTAGTCACACGGTGGTTAAGTGAATCTGGCTTCCCCACTGACTTTGCTTCTCAGAAGGTCGCAAAAGCGGATCACGTGACAACCCCCCCCACGGGATGCTACAACCGTCGTAAATATCAGTCAGCTGCCAGGCATCTGAATTTTGATCACCTGATCATGGGGATGCTGCAGCGGTCATTAAGTGTGAAAAACGGTCGTGCCTTTTTTCAGTGCCGTCGTAACCTTGAGCAGTCACTCAATGAGCCGCTGCAAGTCGAAGACTACCGTATAAGTAGTCCTCCTCTTAATGACCGCAACTGAGCCCCAAATTGCTCTGCATGGGCCCTGACAACGTGGCACTCCATTGGATTGTCTGGTTCCTGTTGCTGATGCAGTTGTGGATCCAAAGGTTTTCACTTTCACTTTTCACGATGACACGGATGGTCAGTCGCACACAGTCAGCCAGATGTTCAGATCGGATTTGGCAGGTTGCTGTCCGCCTGTCAAGTTCTTTCCCAAGGACCTGGGCTAGACAGATGTGGATGTCGAATAATATTAAAGTGTTCTGTACCAGCCTGCTACCGGCCCTGCAGAAAAGGCAGGGACAAGCCCTTTTACAAGAAGGCAAGAGGCTGGAATTATGCCTGCCAAATTTATGGATACAAAAACAAATAGAACAAGACACGAACCAAGAAACAGGAGCTTTTCAAGCGGTTGCCTTCAGCAAACCAGCCCTCCCACGCATTCCCCCTTAAATACAGTTCAGGGCGTGGCTTCTCTCTGCCTCCTTCCGAGGTGCCCCATTGCCTTCCTCTGTTTACTCCTGATTGACTGCCTGCTGCGTCGGGCGGCCTTGAACAGGGCCAGCTGTGGGTCATCTTCATCCACGCTGTCAGGCTCACACAGCTGGGTCTCCATCGTGACCAGGTGGGAGGGGCCTGGCTGAGGGCTCTCACTGTCCAACCCCCTCAGCAAGCTCTTCAACACCCCCGTCCTCCTCCTCCTCTGAGTCGTCCGACCCAACTGCCGAACCCACAGGCTGACCCTGAATCACAACATAAAGCTTTCGTCGCAGGATGTCAGCTGTTCCCCGTAAAGCTGCCTTTTTGCAATTGACCGATGGTGAATTTTTTCCCCAATGCCGATGGGGTTCGAGTGGGGCCGCAGATGTTTTGGGATTGCACCCCAGAGGCCTATTGTCTATCAAACATGTTATTGAATATATTGACACGACCTTTGCTTCCTTTCGCCACGATCGTTCTATTTTCATTTCCAGGTCCTCCAGGTCCCCATTTTGTGACCTTCTCCACTTCTTTCTCTTCTAATCTGCTGCCTCCCAGTGCTGCCACGTCCGTTATCCGGATTTTTGGGACTTGCTTATCAACGGTGGTTAAGCCTGGGGGTTTTGCGTAGCAGCTGCCTACCTGTTTGAATTCTAAAATCCCCGAGCAGTTCAGTTACAGGGTTTCCTGCTGAGCAGGGGATTGGACTAGTCTAAAATCCCTTCCAACTCTGTTATTCTATATTATTATTATTATTATTATTATTATTAATAATAATAATAAATAATAATAATAATAATAATAATAATAATAATAATAATAATAAGAAGAAGAAGAAGAAGAAGAAGAAGAAGTAGTTGTTGTTGGAAGGGACCTTGGAGGTCATTTAGTCCAACCCCCTGCTCAGGCAGGAAACCCTATACCATTTCAGACAAGTGGCTGGCCAGTCTCTTCTTAAAAACTTCCAGCGTTGGAGCATTCACCACTTCTGGAGGCAGGTTGTTCCACTGGTTAACTGTCCTCACTGTCAGGAAGTTTCTCCTTAGTTCCAGGTCGCTTCTCTCCTTGACGAGTTTCCATCCGTTGCTTCTCGTCCTGCCTTCAGGGGCTTTGGAGAATAGCTCCAATATTATACCCGTGGTGGCGAACCTATGGCACGGGTGCCAAAGGTGGTGCCCCAGTCCTAGGCCTTCAGCTGGGTTTTATAAAACCTTTTCGCTTTAGGCCTCTGCCGCCGTGTGCAAGAAAAAAAAGGAAGGTTCAATCAATTTCAACTCGCGGGGTGGAAAAAGATCTCCCAAATTTGGAATTGATTGATTGAACTTTTTTAGTCCCACCCAGTCTGCCGTTACCACTGCAGTCATCCCCACCCAATGGGCCACACCCACCCGGCACCCGACGATACATAAGTGGGTTTTGGGTTGCAGTTTGGGCACTCGGTCTCTAAAAGGTTTGCCATCACTGGTATAGGGTCTTCTGCCTGAGCAGGGGGTTGGACTAGAAGACCTCCAAGGTCCCTTTCCCACTTTGCTATTCTATTCTGTTCTGTTCTGTTCTATGTTCTATTCTGTGTTCTATTCTATGTTCTATTAATTCTATTCTATATTCCTATTCTATTCTATTCTATTCTATTCTATTCTATTCTATTCTATTCTATTCTATTCTATTCTATTCTATTAATTCTAATTCTAATTCTAATTCTAGGGACTTACCAACTTTTTTTCCACAGTGCTGCAGCATTCGCATAGTCATGTGATGAAAATTCGCATGCTTGGCAACTGGTTTCTATTTATGACAGTTGCAGTGCCCTAGGGTCACACGATCCCCTTTTGCGACTTTCTGACAAGCAAAATCAGTGGGGATGCCAGATCCACTTAACAACCGTTTTACTCACTTAACATCTGCAGTGAGTCACTAAACAACCGCAACAAGAACAGTCATCAAATCGGGCAAAACTCACAACAACTGTCTTGCTTAGCAGTGGAAAATTTGGGCTCAATTGTGGTCATACGTTGAGGACTACCTGTATTTCTTGCAGATTTATGGTTGTTATTGCCGTTAAATTTATATGCTGCTTGTTTTGTGTAATACTTCTGGATTTCAACCATGTTTCTCTCCTCTAAGGATTAATGAGTACGGTTGAATTAGGGGCACAGTCCATCATCTACGAACTGTCAACCATCGCGTATCTGGTAAGAATTTGCCAAATTCTGGGGGTACAGAAGGAGAAAGAATTAACACCAATAGCAGAGTGTGAGAAGCAAGAAGCATGGCAGTTTGTACAGGTAGTCCTCGACTTACGACCACAATTGAGCCCAACATTTCTGTTGCTAAGTGAGACGTTTCTTAAGTGAGTCTTGCCCCATTTTATGCTGCGGTTGTTTAGTGAATCACTGCAGATGTTAAGTGAGTAACATGGTTACTCTGTGTGTAGACCACATGCAAGGGATTAGAAGTTATAGATTGATACGCTCGGCTTACGTCCTGGCCTTAGAACCACAATGTAGTCCAATACTTCTATTGCAAAGCGTGACAGTTGTTAAGTGACTTTTGCCCCATCTTACGACCTTTCTTGCCACAGTTGTGAATTTGGCTTCCCCATTGACTTGGCTTCTCAGAAGATTGCAACAGAGGATCACATGACCCTCCCCGGGGCACGGCAACCGTCATAAATCTGAACCAGTTGCCAAGCGTCCGAGTATAAGTGACGTGATCACGGGGAGTGCTGCACTGGCCATAAGTGTGAAAAAATGATCATAAGTCACTTTTTTCAGCACCGTTGTAACTATGAACGGTCCCTAAGTGAACGGTTGTAAGTCGAGGACTGCTTGTATGCTTTTTGTTGGGTTAGAGCACGGGTCGGCAACCCGTGGCTCCGGAGCCGCATGCGTCTCTTTGAGCCATCTCCTGCGGCTCCCAGCCGCCCGGTGCGCACGCACCTCTTCGAACGGGCGCGCGCACCTCTTCGAACGGGCACCTCTCCAAATGGAGAGTGGCACCGCCCATTCCGAGAGGTGCACGCGCACCTTTCCGAAGGGCGGAGGTGCGCGCGCACCTCTCCAAGCCGCTGCCGTCCCGTCCGGAGAGCTGCCGCGTTCACGGCAGCTGTGCAAATGGGATGGCGGCGGTTTGGAGAGTGCGCACGCACTCACCAAACCACCGCCATCCCGTCCGGAGACCTGCCGCGTTCGTCAAACATTGACGAACACGGCAGCTGTGCAAACGGGATGGCGGCGGTTTGGAGACTGCGCACGCACCTCTCCCAAGCCGCCGCCGTCCGGAGACCTGCCGACGTTTGGAGAGGTTTGGGGAGGTGCGCGTGCACCTCTCGGAACGGGTAGCGGCCCCGCTTGTTGCGAAAGCTGCCGCGGCCCATCTGCAAAGCTGCCGCTTTCGGCAGCTTTGCAGACGGGCCGTTGCCGTCGCGCAACCAGGAACCGGTTCCATCACACATTAAAAAAAAAAGGCAACCACGCGCGTCCGCGCATGCGCAAGAAACATTTTTTGCGCATGCGCGTGCATGGCCGCACGCATGCGGCTCCCACTTTTTTTTTATGTGTGATGGAACCGGTTCTCAGTGGCTCTTTTTCTTTTTCGGGTTGCCGACCCCTGGGTTAGAGGTTAACCCTGACTGGGTTTGCAGAAAAAAAAAATTCCAAGTGAAAAACCGCTCAGAGAAGTGTCTTCTCAGCTTCCACAGGGGATGAGCGTGGCTTCCAGTGTCCGCGTGGGTAACGCCTTAGGCGCCGGAGATGTTGACCAGGCCAAGAGGTCATGCATTATGGCCCTTCTTTGCACCGGTGAGTATATATAACTCTTTAAGCCCTGGAAGGGGTGGAGAAGTTCCAATTCATGGCGGCTAGGGAATTCTGGGAGTTGAAATTGACCTTTCTTAAAATGACCAGGGACGCGGTGGCTCAGTGGGTTAGGACGCTGAGCTTGTCGATCGGAAGGTCGGCAGTTTGGCGGGTCGAATCCCGAGTGCCGCGTAACAGAGTGAGTGCCTGTTACGCGTCCCAGCTTCTGCCAACCTAGCAGTTCGAAAGCCCGTAAAAATGCAAGTAGAAAAATAGGGACCACTACGGTGGGAAGGGAACAGTGCTCCGTGCGCCTTTGGCGTCTAGTCACGCCGGCCACATGACCACGGAGACGTCCTCGGACAAGCGCTGGCTCTTCAGCTTTGAAACGGAGATGAGCACCGGCCCCTAGAGTCAGAAACGACTAGCACGCATGTGCGGGGGAGCCTTTACCTGTTAAAATGACTAAGGTTAAGGAACGCAACTTTGGTTGGCGCTTGCCCTGAGCAGAGGGGTTAGACTAGAAGACCTCAAAGAGCCTGCTAGTTTAGAAGAGGCTCAGAATCCATCTAGATCCCTCTGATAGAGATGGATGGATGGATAAAGGGATAGAAGGATGGATGGAAGGGTAGTTCAATATAGATTAGATAGACAGATATCTTGTCTGTCTGTCAATCATGTCTATGTATCATCATCATCTATCTTTCTATCTATCCATTCATCTATTTATCGTTGTTGTTGGTTGCGAAGTTGTGTCCGGCCCATCATGACCCCATGGACAACGTTCCTCCAGGCCTTCCTGTCCTCTACCATCTTCTGGAGTCCATTTAAGCTCACACCTACTGCTTCAGTGACTCCATCCAGCCACCTCATTCTCCGTCATCCCCTTCTTCTCTTGCCCTCAATCTTTCCCAGCATGAGGCTCTTCTCCAGTGAGTCCTTCCTTCTCATTAGGTGGCCAAAGGATTTGAGTTTCAGCTTCAGGATCTGGCCTTCTAAAGAGCAGTCGGGATTGATCTCCTCTAGGACTGACCGGTTTGATCGCCTTGCAGTCCAAGGGACTCGCAGGAGTCTTCTCCAGCACCAGAGTTCAAAGGCCTATTTATCATATACTCATCCATATCTATCTATCTATCTATCTATCTATCTATCTATCTATCTATCTATCTATCCATTCATCTATTTATCATCTATCCATCCATCTATCATCTTTCTTTCTATCTATCTATCTATCTATCTATCTATCTATCTATCTATCTATCTATCTATCTATCTATCTATCTATCCAGCTAGCTAGCTATATCATCTATCATCTATCCATTCATCTATATCATGTAACCATCTATCTATCTATCTATCTATCTATCTATCTATCTATCTATCTATCTATCTATCTATCTATCTATCTATCTATCTCATCTATCTATCTCATCTATCATCTATCTATCCATTCATCTATTTATCATCTATCCATCCATCATCTATCTATCCATCCAGCTAGCTATATCATCTATCATCTATCTATCCATTCATCTATATCATCTATCCATCTATCTATCCATCCATCCATCCATCTATCTATCTATCTATCTATCTATCTATCTATCTATCTATCTATCTATCTATCTATCTATCATCTATCCATTCATCTATATCATCTATCCATCTATCTATCTATCTATCTATCTATCTATCTATCTATCTATCTATCTATCTATCTCATATATCAATCCATTCATCTATATCATCTAACCATCCATTCATCTATCTCTCTATCTATCCATCCATCTATCCATCCATCCATCCATCTATCCATCTATTCATTCATCCATCTATCTATCCATCCATCCATTAATCCATCCATGCATCCATGCATCCATGCATCCATCCATTCATCCATCTATCCATCCATCCATCCATCCATCCATCCATCCATCCATCCATCCATCCATCCATCTATCTATCTATGGATGGATGGATAGAGATGGATGGATGGAAAGGTAGGTAGGTAAGTAGATAGATAGATGAATGGCACCCACCTTCTCTCTCACTTCCCAGGAGTTCTTGCGGTGGTTTTCGCTGTGCTGCTGGCAGCTCTGAAGGACGTGGTGGCCTACATCTTCACCAATGACTTGTAAGGCCCTCTTCTCATTACCTCTTTTCTCAAGATACCCCAGGAGGGGACGGAATGAATGGGAGTCTGCCCGTTGCCCCTCTGCCTGTTCAGGTAGTCCCCGACGTACGACCATTCTTGAGTTATAATGGAGCCTCCAAAAGCCACTTATGAAGCATCTTCCAACTTGTGATGGCCGTGAACACACACACATACACACACAGTTGCACAATTGCATTTTGTGAACTTCCTTGTGTTCTTGGGGGAAGACGATGCTAGTTGCAACTCTTTGTGAGTCACAGCGGTGTCTCCTCCACAGAGACACAATCCAGCGGGGTCAGAACAATTCCACCCATTTGCTTCTGGAGATGCGTCTAATTAAAAGAAAACCAATCTAGTGTTGAATGGATGTTACTTGATTCACTTCAGGGTTTTTAACTCCAGAATTTTGCCTAAGCGCCAGTTTTGGCCGCCTCATTTTTTAGGCCGTTAAGTGAATCCCACGGTCGTTAAATGAATCTGCCTTCCCCCTTTCAGTTTGTTTGTTGGAAGGTCGCAAAATGGCGGTCCTGTGACGCCACAATATTATAAATACTGGCCGCTTTCCAAGCATCCCAATTTGGATCACAGGACCACACGGTCCTTATATATATATATATATAGGGACGCGGTGGCTCAGTGGGTTAGGACACTGAGCTTGTTGATCAGAAGGCCGGCAGTTTGGTGGGTCGAATCCCGAGTGCCGCGTAACAGAGTGAGCGCCTATTACTCGTCCCAGCTTCTGCCAACCTAGCAGTTCGAAAGCACGTAAAAATTCAAGTAGAAAAATAGGGACCACTTCGGTGGGAAGGTAACAGCGTTCCGTGTGCCTTTGACGTCTAGTCACGCCGGCCACGTGACCACGGAGACGTCCTCGGACAAGCCCTGGCTCTTCGGCTTTGAAACGGAGATGAGCACTGGCCCCTAGAGTCGGAAACAACTAGCACGCATGTGTGGGGGAACCTTTACCAATATATATATATATATATATATATATATATATGTTTAAGTATTTGTCAAGGCTTTTTGAATGGACCTTGCTAATTAACTCTTTCATTCCTGTTTTGGCCCGGCTCAGGGCTTATCCACAGGAACTAGTCAACTTCTGACAGCTCATTATTTGTGCAAATTATTCAAATTGCTAATAAAGAATTTGGGAGGCTAAGATGATCATTTCGAACTATTTATGTTCTCATCATATATATATATATATATAGTGCTGTTATAACTTTGAACGGATGCTAAATGAATGGTGGTAAATCTAAGACTACCTGTATATCGTCCAATGAGCTTTCTCCCGGGCAGACTTTAGAACTCAGATCTCCTAATATATATATATATATATATATTTTATTCCCAATAGAGAGATTGTTTCTTTGGTCTCCAAAGTGATGCTGATCTTTTCCCCTTTTCACCTGTTCGATGCCACAGCGGTGAGTTTCTGGCGGTTGCAAAGCCCGTGGGTGGGGTGTGATGCTCTTGCGGGGTGGGGAGGCAAACGGACTTTGTGAAAAGCATTTCCTGTTCTTTCGAACAAGTTTCTGGTCCTCATGGCTACAAATAGATCCCGTTCCTGTGGAAATCGTAGTTCCTGGATAAGTATTTTTTTATTCTTGATTTTATTTTTATTTTGACCCTTAGGGGAGTCCTAGCACTGGCAAAACATGAAATATCCGCGGATGAGCTGTGAAGCTCAGGGTTCTTCCTTAGATGGGATTCTCTGCGGATTCAGACATGCGGTCTGATTAGAATTAGAATAACCGAGTTTGGAAGGGAACTTGTAGTCCAGCCCCCTTGCTTAGGCAGGAAACCCTATATATCATTTCAGACAAATGGCTGTCCAGTCTCTTCTTAAAAGCCTCCAGCGATGGAGTACCCTACAACTTCTGGAGGCAAGGAGTTCCAATGGTTAATTGTCCTGACTGTCAGGAAGTTTCTCCTTACTTCCAGGTTGCTTCTCTCCTTGATGGGTTTCCATCCCTTGCTTCTTGTCCTGCCTTTGGGGGCTTTGGAGAAAAGCTTGACTGCCTCTTCTTTGGGGCAGCCCCTGATATATTGGAAGACTGCTAACCCGTTCCTTATATGTTTTAGCCTCCATATAAAGAACGGTTGCTGGAATTGGGTATGTCTAGTTCAGGGGTAAGGCAACCTTGGCTCTTTTATGACTCGTGGACTTCAACTCCCAGAATTCCTGAGCCGGCATGGCTCAGTATGGAAACCTCTCCCTTTCCCCTCATCATGGCTGGCTCAGGAATTCTGGGAGTTGAAGTCCAGGAGTCATAAAGCGGCCTAGGCCTAGACCAGGAGTACGCAACCTTGGCTCTTTTATGACTCGTGGACTTCAACTCCCAGAATTCCTGAGCCGGCATGGCTCAGTATGGAAACCTCTCCATTTCTCCTCAGCATGGCTGGCTCAGGAATTCTGGGAGTTGAAGTCCACGTGTCATAAAAGAGCCAAGGTTGCCCACCCCTGGTCTAGTTTAATGAAAAGAAGGATGAGGGGGGACATGATAGCAGCCTTCCTATATCTAGTTCCCCGTAAGGCAGGATCAGTGAATATTAATTGGGAAGTCATAACAGGGCATCATCCAGAGACACACCAGGAGAGTGTCTCCTGCGGATGGATGGCTCTGAACCCATGTAGGTCGTCCGCAATTGAGGCCAAAATTTCTTGTTGCTAAGCGAGACGGTTGTTTTAAGTGAGTTTTTCCCCATTTTTCGACTTTTCTTGCCATGGTTGTTAAGCGGATCACTGCAGCTGTTAAGTTAGTAACCTCGTTGTTAAACGAATCCGGCTTCCCCCATTGACTTTTGGTGTACAGGTAGTCCTCGGCTTACGACCGCAACCAAGCCCAAAATTCCTGTTGCTAAGCGAGACAGTTGTTCACTGGGTTCTGCCCCGTTTTACAACCTTCCTTGCCACAGTTGTTAACTGAGTCATTGCGTTTGTTAAGTGACTAACACGGCTGTTAAGGGAATCTGGTTTCCCCCATTTGACTTTGCTTGTCAGAAGGTCGTAAAAGGGGAATCCCATGAACCCGGGACATTGCGACCGTCATAAATACGAGTCAGTTGCCGAGCATCTGAATTTTGACCATGGGGACACTGCAACGGTCGTAAGTGTGAAAAACGGTCCCTTTTTTCAGTACTTTTGTAACTTCAGTCGCTAAATGAACTGTTGTATGTCAAGGACTACCTGTACTAGTTGGGAAGCCAGAACAAGGCATCATCCAGAGACACACCAGGAGAGTCCCTCCTACAGGTGGATGGTTTGAACCCATGTACGTTTTCCAAAATGGAATTGTGTCCTTCGGCCAACCACATTCCCCGGGCTTCCTTCAAGCAGCTCGACAGAATGTGCCTGTTCTCAGGACAATAACCTTGTGAGGTAGGCCAGCCAAGTGGGGTTTTTAATCCACCCTCGTCTCAGGATCAAAAAAGACCCTTTCGCGGAAACTCTCTTAGGGAACTTCCGTAATCTCTCTCCTTTGCCTCCGTTCGCCAGGCCACTTGCGGAGGGGTGCTGAGGGGTGCCGGCAAGCAGAAAATTGGCGCCATCGCCAACGCGGTGGGCTACTACGTCATCGGATTGCCCATTGGGATTACGCTGATGTTCGTGTACAAGCTTGGCGTAATGGGTGAGCCGGCCAGCAGAGGCCGTTTTCCTTTGCAAGCTGCGCTCCAGATGTTCAGCTTGGTCTGTGGGACTCAGGAACACCAGCCAGATGTGCCTCATGCAGTGATTGAGATAATAGAATAGAATAGAATAGAATAGAATAGAATAGAATAGAATAGAATAGAATAGAATAGAATAGAATAGAATAGAATAGAATAGAATAGAATCTGGAAGATCCCTTTAGGAAGATCACAATTGGTCTCTCCCCAACAAGTGGCAGTGACTTCCACGGCCAAACTCACTACCTAAAATAGTGTTTCTGAACCTCAGCAGTTTTTAAGATGGGTGGACTTCAAATCCCAGAATTCCCTAGCCAGCATGCTTTATGTTGGGTGGACTTTGACTCCCAGAATCCCCCAGCCAGCCTGCTTTAAAAGGGGTGGACTTTCACTCCCAGAATTCTCCAGCCAGCCTTTATTTAGGGATGGGCGGACCTCCACTCCCAGAATCCCCCAGCCAGCATGCTTTAAATGGAGTGGACTTTCACTCCCAGAATTCCTCAGGCAGCATGCCCTCCCCAGCTTAGTAGTTCCTAGAGCGATTATGGTCCAACCTACCTCGTAGGGCTGTTATGGGGGAAAATGGGAGGAGGCTAGTCTACACAGCCTTAAACTGTAGAGCCACATTTCTCTGCTTTGGCAACTTTATAATGGCTGGACTTCAACTCCCAGAATTCCTTAGCCAACCATGCTGGCTAGGGAATTCTGGGAGTTGAAGTCCACCCTGTTTTAAAGCTTCAGAGGTTGAGAAACACAGTTCTAGCGTCAACCTCTTGCTCTCCCTGCAGGCCTCTGGACCGGTTTGATCGTTTGCATCTCTCTGCAAGCGGCATCTTTTTTGGCTGTCGTCTTGCGCATGAACTGGAAGAAGGCCGCCGAAGAGGTAGATCTCTTGCCTGCAGATTTGGTTGCGCCTTGTCCTCAGCAGTACCAGCTGAGGAATGGGTTCACGGGCTTCACTCAGAATAAAACAGCAAGCCGTGAACTATGGCAGCTGGCTCTTCGCCCAGTCTTCAAAACGAGACCAATTTTGTTTTGCTTGTTTGTTGATTTCCTTTCTCTCAGGCCCAGATTCGAGCTGGATTAACAGACAGACTAGGAGGTAGTCCTGAGCAGTCTTCTGGTGCTGGTAAAACACCCTTACTCTTTTGTGTGATGTGTGTCTGTGTGTGTTTTTAAAACGTTTGGAGAACCGTTGAAAAAAGCCCCCTGTTGGCTCTTGCGAGCTTTATTCAGATTATTTATTCGTTGACTGCATTTTAGATTTGGTCAACGCAACGTGGTCTATTCATTTCTCTGGAGTTCACTTTTATCCTTTTTGCAAATAACTCAAGTGGCAAACATTTACAATGCTCTTCCTTCTCCTGTTTTCTCCACAACAACAACCCTGTGAGGTGCTTAAGGCTGAAAGGGAGGGAGTGACCCCAAATCACCCGGCTGGATTTAATGGCTAAGGCAGGACTAGAACTCACCCTCTCCAAAGTGAATAACAGCAGTGAAAAAAGTGACTATATGACCGTTTTTTCAGATGACCATTGCAGTATCCCCAGGGTCACATGATCAAAATTCAAAGGCTTGGCAACTGACACATATTCATGACATTTGCCGTGTGCCAGGTCATGTGATCAGCTTTTGCGAACTTCTGACCAGCAAAGTCAATGGGGAAGCCAGAGTCATTTAACAATTATGTCGCTAACTTAACTACTGCAGTGATTCACTTAACAACGCTGGCAAGGAAGGCCATAAAATGGGGCAAAGTTTACTTAACAACTATCTCGCTTAGCAACAGAAACTTTGGGCTCCCTTGTGGTACTAAGGCCAGGACTACTGTATGGCCACCAACATCAGATGGTTAAGCCGAGCGTGTCAGTCTGCAATGTCTAATCCCTTGCATGTGGTCTCCACACAGATTATCTTGCGATGAATCTGGAGGTGCCCAACGGAGATACCCTCAGCTGTCTTGTCCACCAGGCAGAAAACCTAGGGGACCATCAGCCCATTCCCAGCGAAGAGATGCCCCCATTCATGGTTTCTCCAATGCCAGGGGCCTTATCCTGCAAGCAACTTGTTTTCCGGCGCGGACTGGCACTGCTGTTAGCGGTCGCCATCTTGATTTTGGGGGTTCTCATCCATCTCCTTCTCTGAGAACGGCGGAGCTGTGCAGCATGGGAGGGCCAGACAAGGCAGCCAATTCGAATGGGAATCCTGCTTACTCATCAGCGTTCATCCCAGAGGATCTAAAAGTGACTCAGCCTTGGATCTGATCCCCAAAGATGGTTGCTCCTCTACGATCGGCCTGGACCAATGATGGGGGTCACCCATTTGATGTTGTTAAGGGATGGAAAGACTTAACTCACCTTTAAAGGTGTTTGGAAAATCACATTGGAATAAATCCAGGTGTTTAATTTTTTTTAAAAAAATTGGTGTTTTGTATTTTAACTTTTTTTGAATAAAATAAAAACAGATATTAAAAAAGGAAAAAAATCACACTGGAATAAATCCAAGTGTCTTCTGTACACATTCACTGATAAAATTCCTGTTTTTAGGAAAGCTGTTGAAGATTTGGCTGGCCACTGGTGGTTTCCATCAGCAATGTTTTGATCCAGATGTGGTCAAAAAAGTCAAGATGGCAGCTTTCACAATACGACTAAAGCTTCCAATTTTTGATGGGCGTAAAACATTCCACTGTGCTCTTGTGAGTGCTATCTTGACTTTTTAGACCGCTTATCCTGCTTGTAGCTCTAATGTTACACCATGCCATTTATATATAGGAGGTCCTCGACTTACAACCAGACTTTCTATTGTAAAGTGAGGCGGTTGTTAAGTAAGTCATGTCCAATTTTGCAACATTATGCCCCTGTTGTTAAGTGAATCATGCTGATATTAAGCAAATCCGGCTTTCCGGACTGACTTTGCTTGTCGGAAGTCGGCTCGTAAGGTCTCAAATGTCAATCGCACGACAACAGAACGCTGTAACTGTTGTAAATGCATGCTGGTTGCTAAGCACCCCAATATTGATCAGGTGACCAGAGGGATGCTGAGACGGTCATAAGTGCGAGGACTGGCTGCAAGTCCCTCTTTTTCAGTGCCGCTGTAATTTTGAACAGTCACTAAACGAATGGCAATAAGTGGGGACTAACTTGCAAGAATGATTCTTAACAGCACAGAGTAAGCAGATTACTCTGAGCGGTGCAAATAGGTGGAGAGCCTATATCAGGGGTGTCAAATTCAATTTCATTGAGGGCCGCATCAGCATTGCGGTTGCCCTCGGGGCCAGATGGGTGTGGCCTGGGTGGGTGTGGCCTACTGGGTGGGTGTGGCTAGAGTGCGTATGGCCTACTGGGTGGGTGTGGCCAGCTCTACATCGTTCGCATCAAGGGTGCCTATGGGGGCCTGGCCAGGAGTGGGACAGATCTGAGGGTCTCTGGCCGAAGGAGGGTCTCTGGGCCAGGGCCAAGGCAGTGGGGGCCGTTCCCTCACTGTTTCCAGGATGGCTTCGCGGGCCGCATGAAACCACTTTGCGGGCCGGATCCGGCCCCCGGGCCTTGTGTTTGACATGTCTGGCCTATGAGAATGATGTGGGAGAATGAACGGATTTCCAGAATGCACGGCAGACTACAAAAACCATCTGCGCTTGAGTTGGAGATGCAGACAGCACAGACTCGTCCGCAACAGCCTGTGTGCCCGTCTTCAACAGGAAAGGGACCCAGGGCGGAAAACATACTGCAGCCAAGAGGACCCCACACCCATTTGCACCGCTCAGGTGACCCCGAGGACACAGGTACACCTCCAAGTGGCCTCAATGACTCTCTGAAAGGATGCAAATGACCGGCTGTCTGCAAGGAGTATAAATCTTCCCATTCCCCCCCATTCAGTCAGAGCCGAAGAAACTTCTTGGATGAGAAGCGAAACGTCTTCAAGGAAAAACCAGGAAGTCCAGTTGCCTCCTGGAAATGTACCTTTGGGACACAATTCTGATCTTTCTAGCTGGAGACACATCCCAACGTCTGAATATCTTCTCCAAGACCTTGAGGGCTGCTCCACTAAATGCTACCCTGCGGAGTATTTCTTAACTATTTACTTTTTTAAAAAAACTGTTGACGGTTCACCTTCCAAGGCCGTCCTAAAGTTACAAGGACTGACGCACGCCGTTATTTCCCTAAACGTCCGAAATAACATAGTAAAAATCGGTCAACGGGTGGCTAACGTCAAGACGCGAACCTGCCAAAAGAAATCAGATACTCACTTTCTGACCCCATGAAATGTCTCAGTCTCTCTGAAAAGAGATCCTTGAAGTGCGCGTTGTCCTCGACTTAAGACCGTAATCGAGGGTCGGTCTTTAAGTGGGTCATCACATGACTGTGTCCAATTTTCCCACCCGTTTTGGGGAGGCTGTGAAGTGAATGCAAGGGTTGTTTAAGTGTACCCCTTTGTTCGCTATGGTGGTTTGTGCCAGAGACTGGAAGTAAAGGCTGGTTTCTGGCAAAAACATAAACCACGATTACTTGACATTGCAAACAGACACAAGTCTAGTCTGGTTGCCAAGTGTCTCAAGTGTGGTCACGTGACCCATTGGAACTCATAAATGGGTGGTAGAAAATTTTTGCGGGGGGGGTGTCTTTTGTAAGTTTTGATGACTGCTAAGCATGTGGTTGTAAGCTGAGGTCTAGTTGTAATGTTGGGCATTGTTGCAGACTGTGTGCAACAACAACAACAACCACATTAATAATATAGTTGGAAGGGACCTTGGAGGTCATCTAGTCCAACCCTCTGCTCAAGCAGGAAACCCTATACCATTTCAGACAAATGGCTGTCCAGTCTCTTCTTAAAAGCCTCCAGTGTTGGAACATTCTGGAGGCAGGTTGTTCCACTGATTAATTGTTCTCACTGTCAGAAAATTCCTCCTTAATTCCAGGTTGCTTCTCACTTTGATGAATTTCCACCCGCTGCTTCTTGTCCTGCCTTCAGGCGCTTTGGAGAATAGCTTGACTTTCTCTTCTTTGGGGCATCCCCTGAGACACTGGAAGACTGCTATCATGTCACCCCCTTCGTCCTTCTCTTCATTAAACTAGACATACACAATTCCAGCAACTGTTCCTTATATGTTTTAGCCTCCAGTCCCCTGATCATCTTTGTTGCTCTTCTCTGCACTCTCTCCAGAGTCTCAACATCTTTTCCACATTGTGGTGACCAAAACTGGATGTCGTATTCCAAGTGTGGCCTTACCAAGGCCTTGTAAAGTGGTATTAACACTTCACGTGATCTTGATTCTATTATCTGCAAGAATATTGCTGCCCTAAAAGCCTCATTTCAAAGCAGCTCAAGGAACAAGAATTGGAAATCAAGTCCTAAAATGAAACCAGGGCTTTTTTTCTCATAGAACGCTCAGCACGGCGTTCCGGCACCTTTTTTGGATGGAACCTTGTGGGGTAGGCAAGGCGGGTTGTATGACATGTATGAGTTCCGGCACCTTTTTCTTTTACAAAAAAAGCACTGAATGAAACAATGGAGTGGGGATGTTGGGGTTGGGGGAAAAGGACGATAGCCCTCTTTAAAGACCTGCAGGATTTCTGAGAAAATATAGATAGTCCTCGACTTAAGGACCATAAGGCAGCAAACCAAAAAAAAAATGGGCGGCAAACAAATCTAAGAAACAATTTTAAAAAAATAAAACCAATATCAAATGGGAGTCACATGGGACATCCACCCCAAGCCCTGCCCAGAAGAGATTTTTAAATCAATGAATTAAATTAAATTAAAGTGAGGACAATTAACCAGTGGAACAGCCTGCCACCAGAAATCGTGGGCGCTCCATCACTGGAGATTTTTAAGAAGAGGCTAGACAGTCACCTATCTGAGATGGTATAGGTTCTCCTGCTTAAGTGGGGGGCTGGACAAGAAGACCTCCAAGATCCCTTCCAGCTCTACTCTATTATATGATTAAATTCCTTAAAATACATTCCAAAAAAGATGAAATTCTTTTCAAAATGCAGGGCTCCTTAGCTGTCACAAGGGGGCGCCCGAACCTCACAGCTACCGCAGTGATTTTTTTTTTTTTCTCGTGTGAGTTTAAAATCGTAAGTTTTTCCAAGATCTCAGCACGGCTTGTCCTTCTGAAAACTCCACTCAACCATCTTGGCTTGTTTCGGGCGATGTTTTCTGTCCCCCGAGAGGGTGGCTGGCGTGGTGGCGTGCCAATCTTTTCAGAAGCAAAGCCAAACCTGGCTCGTCTTGCGGGAAAGCAGCCTTTATCGACTTAAATACCACTTTACAAGGCCTCGGTAAGGCCACACCTGGAATACTGCATCCAGTTTTGGTCACCACGATGTAAAAAAAGATGTCGAGACTCTAGAAAGGGTACAGAGAAGAGCAACAAAGATGATTGGGGGACTGGAGGCTAAAACATATAGGGAACGTTTGCTGGAATTGGGTATGTGTAGTTTAAGGAAGAGAAGGGTGAGGGGGGACATGATAGCAGTCTTCCAATATCTCAGGGGCTACCACAAAGAAGAGGGAGTCAAGCTATTCTCCAAAGCACCTAAAGGCAGGACAAGAAGCAACGGATGGAAACTAACCAAGGAGAGAAGCAACCTAGAACTAAGGAGAAACTTCCTGACAGTTAGAACAATTAACCAGTGGAACTCCTCGCCTCCAGAGGTGGTGAATGCTCCAACACTGGAAGTTTTTAAGAAGAGACTGGACAGCCGTTTGTCTGAAATGGTATAGGGTTTCCTGCCTGAGCAGGGGGTTGGACTAGATGACCACCAAGGTCCCTTCCAACTTCATATTATTATTATTATTATTATTATTATTATTATTATTATTATTATTATTATTATTAAACCAGTGTTTCTCAACCTCAGAGGTTTTAAGGTTGGTGGAGGACCACTCCCAGAATTCCCCAGCCAGCATGCTTTGAGGTGGGGGGACTTCCAGAATTCCCCAGCCAGCATGCTTTAAGAGGGGTGGGCTTCCGCTCCCAGAATTCCCCAGCATTCTTTAAGAGGGATGGACTTCCACTCCCAGAATTCCTCAGCCAGCATGCTTTGAGGTGGGTGGACTTCCACTCCCAGAATTCCCAAACCAGCATGCTTTGAGGTGGGTGGACTTCAGCTCCCAGAATTCCCCAGCCAGCATTCTTTAAGAGGGATGGACTTCCACTCCCAGAATTCCCTAGCCATCATGCTTTAAGAGGGGTGGACGTCCACTCCCAGAATTCCTCAACCAGCATGCTTTGAGGTGGGTGGACTTCAGCTCCCAGAATTCCCCAGCCAATCTTTCTTTATGATGGGGGGACTTAAGAATTCCCCAACCAACGCTAAAAAAAAAAAAGTGACTTATGACCTTTTTTCACACTTACACTTTTGCAACATCCCCGTGGTCATGTGATCAAAATTTGGATGCTCGGCAACTGGCGTGTACTTATGACAGTTGGGATGTCCTGAGGTCACGTGATCCCCTTTTGTGACCGTCTGCGAAGCAACAGAGAAGCCAGATTCACTTAACAACCGTGTTAATAATTTAACAACTGCAAGGCTTTACTTAAGAACCATGTCAAGAATGGGTATAAAATGGGACCAACTTCCTTTTAACAACTGTCTCACTTAGCAGCAGAAGGTTTAGCCTCGATTGTGGTCCTTAAGTCAAGGATTACCAGTATATGAAACAGCCCACCATCCTCCAATTTCGAGAGAAGAGAAAGCACCCACTTCCTAGTTCAGGGGTCTTCCAAGTTGGCCCTTTTAGGACTTGTGGACTTCAACTCCCAGAATTCCTCAGCCAGGTCCTGAGGAATTCTGGGAGTTGAAGTCCACAAGTCCTAAAAGGGCCAACGTGGAAGACCCCTGTCCTAGTTAGCTTAATCATGGTTTTGCAAATATCAGGGAGCACAAGGTGGCACACACCCTGTGCTGTGCCAAACTCAGGCTAGCTTGGATCCTGGTTTGTTGTCCTTGCAACTCTAGGCATCCCGCTTTTGCGTACTCCCTTCATTTCAGGTTGGATTTCTCTTTCCTGAAAAAAAAACAGCTCGGCCCTCTCCTCTCATTTCGCAAGACCTTCCGTCCCCCCCCCCCAGTCCCAACTCTTTCTACCAAGACCGGAGGAGGTTTGAGTTCGAGTCCACCCACCGTCCATTGAAAGCCACTGGGTAGATTCCAAGCTCCTGGCTCTGTCCAGCCTGCTTGACATGGTTGTTTTAGGGAAGAGTGAAATGGGAGGAAAAGACAGGGTGAGCTGAAGCAGGAGGGTCTACACCATTTCAATCCATCAAAATAGAGCTGGAAGGGACCCCGGAGGTCTTCTAGTCCAGCCCCCTGCTCAATCAGGAGACCCTATACCATGTCAATCCATCAGGATATTGCATATATTGACAGCAGCCAGAATAGCATTTGCCCAATCCTGGGAAAATGAAAACCTACCAACTGAGGAGATTTTGATCAAGAAAATTTTAAGAGTGTGCAGAAATGGCCAGACTAACCTTTAGAGATTAAAGAGAAAGAGGATTCAATTTATTTTAAAACATGGGATCAATTTTACCAACGGTTCGGGAAACGAACTAGTGAGAAATGAATGTAATGTGCTATTTTGAACATATATTAGTAAGGAGAATGATATGTATGGCCTAATTGATACCGTTTATGATTATTGTTTAGCCTATATATATTATAGCTATTTACTGTTATATTAATTAGCGTTAATTGAACCTATGTACCCGGACAATAGTCTGTTTGCTAAAGCTTGAAAACGTTATTTGGGGGGGGGCAACCCCAATGTTGTTCCCAACCCCGTTCCTACCCCAATCCCGATCCTAACCCCATCCCAAATCCTGATCCTTATCCTGGTTATATCCTCTTCCTAACCCTATCAAGTTCAGTAGGTAAAGGTTCCCCCGCACATGCGTGCTAGTCGTTTCCGACTCTAGGGGCCGGTGCTCATCTCCGTTTCAAAGCCGAAGAGCCAGCGCTTGTCCGAGGACGTCTCCGTGGTCATGTGGCCGGCATGACTAGACGCCAAAGGCGCACGGAACGCTGTTACCTTCCCACCGTAGTGGTCCCTATTTTTCTACTTGCATTTTTAGGTGCTTTCGAACTGCTAGGTTGGCAGAAGCTGGGACGAGTAACAGGCGCTCACTCTGTTACGCGGCACTCGGGATTCGACCTGCCAAACTGCCGACCTTCTGATCGACAAGCTCAGCGTACTAACCCACTGAGCCACCGTGTCCCTATAAATGTGTATATGTATATGTATATATATATATGTATATATATATGTATGTATATATGTATATGTTTTGCCTTTTGGTACTGTCCATAGGGTTAAATGGGCTCCAGAAGATGGTAAGAGGACAGGAAGGCCTGGAGGAACATTGTCCGTGGGGTCGCGATGGGTTGGACACGACTTCGCAGCTAACAACAACATATATGTATATACGTATATGTGTATAGGGATGCGGTGGCTCAGTGGATTAGGACGCTGAGCTTGTCAATCAGATGGTCAGCAGTTTGGCGGGTCGAATCCCGAGTGCCGCATAACAGAGTGAGCGCCTGTTACTTGTCCCAGCTTCTGCCAACCTAGCAGTTCGAAAGCACGTAAAAAGGCAAGTAGAAAAATAGGGACCACTCCGGTGGGAAGGTAACAGCGTTCTGTGCGCCTTTGGCGTCTAGTCATGCCGGCCACATGACCACAGAGACGTCCTCGGACAAGCGCTGGCTCTTCGGCTCTGAAACGGAGATGAGCACCGGCCCCTAGAGTCGGAAACGACTAGCACGCATGTGCGGGGGAACCTTTGCCTTTACCTTATATGTGTATATGTATATATGTATATATGTATGTATGTATGTATGTATATATGTGTGTATACACACACACTAACACACACACACACAAATAATATAATATAATATTATAATATAATATAATAATATAATATAATATAATAATATAATATAATATAATTAATATAATATAATATAATATAATATAATTAATATAATATAATATAATATAATATAATATAATATAATATAATATAATATAATAATATAATATAATATAATAATATAATATAATATAATATAAATATATAAAAGAATACAGCTCGAAGGGACCCCGGAGGCCTTCTAGTCCAGCCCCCTGGAGGACCGATATACCATCTCAAGATAGGTCTCTTTTTTAAAAAAAACTTCCAGCTGGAACCCCTCCCCCAACTCAAACTCCCCCCGCGCGCGCGTTCACACGACCTCAAAAACTCGGCCAGCGGGCGAGCGAGCGAGCGAGCGAGCCGGCGGGGGGGCGTGGCCTGCGCGGGGGCGTGGCGGGGGGCGTGTGCCGGGGGGCGTGGAGCGCCACGCGGGGCAGGGGCTCCGGCAGCGCCCCCTGGCGGCGGCTGGCTGGCGGGCTGGCGGGCGGGCTGGCTGGCCGGGCGGGCGGCATGGCTGCGCTGGCCGAGCTGCTGGGCGAGGCGCTGGCGGCGCCCGACGGCTCGGCGGTGGCCACGGCGTCGCTGCCGGCGCGGGGCGTCTCGCTGGTGGGGCTCTTCTTCGGCTACTGCGGCGGGGGGCCCTGCGCCCAGGTGGCCGCCAACCTGGCCGCCTTCTACGCGCGCTTCCAGCCCGGCGGCCCGGAGGGAGCCTCCGCCGCCCCGTCCCGCCCGCCGCCGCCGCCGCCGCAGCGCCTGGAGATCGTCTTCGTCTCGGCCGAGCAGGAGCAGCCGCGCTGGCAGGAGGCGACGCGGGCCATGCCCTGGCCGGCGCTGCCCTTCGCCGACAAGCGCCGGAAGGTGAGAGCGGCCCCGGGGAGGGGGCGGCCCGGGCGGGGAGGGGGAGGGGGCCAGGCCAGCCAGACCGGCCACCCCTCCCTCCCGGGGACGCCCCCTCCCCTCCCGAGAGCGGGGAAGTGCCTTGGGGGTCCCGGCCCCCCATTGCCAAAGGGGGAGGCGGGTGGGGGTCAGCAGAGAGGGTGGGTGGGGTGGGGGGAGACGAACCAGCCCGGAGACCCCTCCCTCCCTCCCTCCCTCCCTCGCCCGGGTCTGGCCGGGGAAGCCCCCTCCCCTTCCGAGAGCGGGGAAGTGTCTTGGGGGTCCCGGCCCCCCATTGCCAAAGGGGGAGAACGGGTGGGGGTCAGCAGGGGGAGGCGAGCCAGCCCGGCGACCCCTCCCTCTCTCGCCCGGGTCTGGCCGGGGAAGCCCCCTCCTCTTCCGAGAGGGGGGAAGTATCTTGGGGGTCCCGGCCCCCCATTGCCAAAGGGGGACGGTGGGTGGGGGTCAGCAGAGGGGGTGAATGGGGTGGGGGGAGACGAACCAGCCCGGAGACCCCTCCCTCTCTCCCCCAGGCCTGGCCGGGGACGCCCCCTCCCCTTCCGAGAGCGGGGAAGTGTCTTGGGGGTCCCGGCCCCCCTTTGCCAAAGGGGGACGGTGGGTGGGGGTCAGCAGAGGGTGGGGGGGAGGCGAACCAGCCCAGCGACCCCTCCCTCCCTCGCCCGGGTCTGGCCTGGGACGCCCCCTCCCCTTCCAAGAGCAGGGGAGTATCTTGGGGGTCCCGGCCCCCCATTGCCAAAGGGGCAAGGCGGGTGGGGGTCAGCAGAGGGGGTGGATGGGGTGGGGGATTCGAACCAGCCCGGCCACCCCTCCCTCTCTCCCCCAGGCCTGGCCGGCGAAGCCCCCTCCCCTTCCGAGAGCGGGGAAGTATCTTGGGGGTCCCGGCCCCCCATTGCCAAAGGGGGACAGCGGGTGGGGGTCAGCAGGGGGAGGCGAACGAGCCCGGCGACCCCTCCCTCCCTCCCCCGGGCCTGGCCGGCGAAGCCCCCTCCCCTTTAGAGAGGAGGGAACTGTCTTGTGGGGGGGGGTGTCCCGGCCGTGCCTCCTTTGCAAAGCTGGGGGTCGGCTTGAGGGAGGAGGGCTGGGGGGAGGGAGAGATGCAAACCAGCCCGGCGCCCCCCACCCCCGGAAAAGGGGAGCTGATCTCGGCTGGGGAGCCCCCCCCTCCCCTTCTTAGAGTGGGGAACGGCGGGTGAGGGTCTGTGCCCCCTTTGCAAAGCCGAGGGTCTGTATGGGGGGGGGAAAGGAAAGGGCAGCCCGGGGCAAGTAGCCCCCCCTCTCCTTTAGAGAGGAGGGAACTTTTGGGGGTCCCGGCCGTGTCCTCTTTGCATAGCGGAGGGGGGGTCTGCATGGGGGGGAGTGGAGGAGATGCAAAGCTGGCTGCTGCCCCCCCTCCTGGGAAAACCTTATTCTGAAGCCCCCTCCCCTTTATAGAGCCAGGAACGGCAGGAGAGGGGGGGGCGTCCTTGCCTTCTTTGCAAAGGGGGAGTCCAGATGTTTGGGGGGGGGAACGGAAGAGGAGCCTGATGCCCTCCCTTCCCCGGAAAAACAGTCTTTTTCTGAAGCCCCCTCCCCTTCTGAGCGGAGGAAACTGTCTTGGGGGTCCCTGCTGTGCCCTCTTTGTAAAGTGGGGGGGTCAGGATGACGGGGGTGGGTGGGTGAAGAAGGAAATGCAAAGTTGACTGTCTTGGGACCCCCTTCCGTGGGAAAACCTTGGCCAAGAAGCCCCCTCCCCTTTAAAAAAAAAACTGCAGGGAGAGGGTCTCGGCCCTGCCTTCACCCTGAAGTCGCCTGTCAGTCCACTTTGCAAAGGGGGGGGCGGGGTTCTTCAGGATAACGGGGTGGGGGAGGCGGTGTGGGGGGGTCTCCTTCCTTGTGCCCACTCTTTGCAAAACGTGGGATGGGGGGGGTTATTGTCGAATTGCATATTGTGGGGTGGGATTGTATGGAGAGGGGGGTGTCTTATCGTTCAACCAAATTTGCCGATTGCAATCTGCCCCCTCCTCATTTTCCCCCCTCCCCAAAATTGGGACCTGAGTGACTCTATTAAATAGGGTCGCTTTCCTTAGATGGCGATTAAATGAGAGGTTTTGAGCCTTTTATTTTTTGCAAAAAAAAATTCATAATGCTGCATCCTGTTTGTGTGTGTGTGTGTGTGTTTGTGTGTGTTTCCTTGGCAAAACTGGTCCTGCCCTCATTCAGACAAACAAAACGACAACAACAGGGGGGAGCGTTTAAAAAGAGGGTTCAAAGTGGCTTCCCTTTTCTGCCTTGGATTTTTTTTTGGGGGGGGAAATCTGCAAAAATTCACATCGCTGTTGTTTTTTTCTGGTTGCAAAGGAATCCATCCAGATTAAATAGCTTTTAATAATAATAATAATAATAATAATAATAATAATAATAATAATAATAATAATAATAAATTGGTTGGAACAGCTGAGGTTAAGGCAAGCCTTGGGAAGGAAACACAAATATTGTGATTTTTTCTAACCCTTCCTTTCTCCCCCCCCCCCCCAATTTGGATTCTTTTTATTTTCCATTATCTTCCTTAACTGACTTGGTCTTAAGGTTGGATTGCCTTGCCTTGCAACTGGTTTCTCAAACCCATGGTTCACAGCCACGGAGGGCGGGGTGATAGATGCCATTGTCCAGCGCCACAACTGGGGAGGGGAAAAAAAAATCTGCATTTATATCCGTTCAGAATTCCTAATCTTGCTCAATTCCACCCAGAATGGTGGATGGATGCAACACAGGCCTTAAAAAAAAACAAAACCTCAAACCTTTTTAATTTTTGGTTATTTTCTATATGGCTCTCGTAAGAAAATGTGGAATTTTTTTATGCCACGGATCGCAGCCCGTGTTATGTCACACGTTGGGCGAGGTGTATTATGATCAGTCAACACAAGATAATGCATTGTTAATTTTTAAAATGGCACGCGCCTCTTTGTTTATAGGCTGCAATACATTAGCGCACGGCAAACCTTCCAGATAAAAAAAGTTTACCGGGGAGATTCATGTATGCAGTTTTTTTCTTCATACGTGTGTGTCTGTACATATTTCATTTCAACAGGCATACAATAGAAATAAGCATGCTTGTATATCGGGGAGTCCCAATCAATAGCTGGTTTGCAGGGAGACCATTGAATTTTTTTCAGGACTTTTGCATGACAATTAGTGTCAGAGGGTTTTTTTTTTGGCACATAAAATATAGATTATTCTGACCTTAAAAGTGAGTGCACCCTTTTGTGAGTGAGCTTGAATTAATTAAATTAAATTTGCTACGCTTAGATATGCACTAAGAAGAGGCTTGTTTTGGAGAGGAAGATGGGTGAAAAGGTTTGCAAACAAGAACCCAAAACTATCGGCCTTAAAAAAAAAGAAAGAAAGAATAAGACCTATTTATTTTTATCTTAGCTTTAGCAACGTTTTTCGGCCATTGTTTCATTGCAAAGAAGTCCCAAGGGAAAACAGTGCCAAACAAAATTTAAACCAGGAGGTGGGCTATCCTAGTCACCAATTTTAAGCTGTTTGGGGAAAGATATTTTGATTTGTGTTGAGGATTGTATAGAAGTGTTTCACGCCTAGGGATTGTGCAAATTATTTTAGACTGCTTTTTCCTTGATTTGTTTTGTTTTTTTAAATTCTAAATCAGCTAAGCCACCCTTGGGGAAATTTAAAGGTGTGCTTTAAATTTGACAAGCTTGTGGAGTGTGACAATATTCGGATACATCCAAGCAGGCCAGTGAAATAATCTAACTCTGTTTAATTTCATTCGGCACCCATCTTTCTGATTTCTGCTTTCGGTGCGATAGAGCAAGGAAGCGCACATAGTGAGGGCTAGAAGCTTGACATTTACCAACAACTCTCCTTGAACCTTCGAAGAAGGCCCGCTCTGCGTCTCAGCCTGCCCCAGCTTGTGGGATAGGCTTTCGTTGTGCTTCGTGGTTTAAAATAGCCGTGGCAGCAGTCGCTCACGTATCAAAAAAATATGTCAGAAATTTGCAGGGAGCTGAAGAGACACGTCTTAAGAGTCGTTGCGCAACTGGATCTGGAATTTCCTCGGGGTTAAGGGCCGGGACCAGGGGAAAAAAAATGTTATTTGCTACCTGTTGGTTTAATTCCTAATGCAAAGGTGGTTTTGCACGGGTGCGTGCTACTACCTGTGGTGCAGTTCAGGCATGAATGAAGGAAGATTTGAGCCTGTGGCGAATCAGCCCGTTTTTATTTCAAATGCAAAAATTTTCTCTTTGTTTTCATCTCTGGCTGCTTCTTTAAAGTTAGGGGGGGGGGGGAATTATATCAAACGACTCCAGGGTGTGTTTTGCAAGAAAAGTGAGCTTGTTCCTTGCGTTGATTTTTTGTTGTTGTTGTTGTTGCATTGATAGGAGTCGGGCAGCAGTGTTAATTTAAGTTATTATTGCTGGATTTAAATCAGAGAAGTGGCTAGTCCTCCTTGTGGGGGATGAATGCACGATAACAAATATGCTCAGAGGTTGCACAGTTAATCTGCGTCTTGATGAGAGTTGTTTTTTTTTCTTCTGTTCCTTGCTAAAATAGAATTTGGGTTTGAAGCCAGCTGAATCTTTAGCAGCTCCAGAAGAGAAGATGCTTGTTTAACATGTTGGAATCAAATCTGGTTTGATTCTTAATTTGCTACAGATGTTGGCCCAAAGGGTTTGTTGAAGGAGCCTGGAGGGTTTTAAACCTAGCGCCTGGGACTTTATTATGTATTTATCTGTTCAATTTCTGAAAAATAAATTGAATTTGCTTCTGTTCACCCCACTTAGATCACATTTTGACCCCCGCAAACAGGATCCACCAATAGATGCACTTTTCCCCAAAACAAAATGCAGCAGAATTCCCAATTTTCCAGAAAAGTGCTTATTCTATTTGGGAGACTGATTCAAGTGGACAATTTATTAGTGCAGCTTTTTTTTCTTCCCATACTTGGAAAAATGGGTTTTTTTTCCTAGGCAGAAGCAATGATTTCATATTTTTTTTCCTATTTACTTCTAAAATGGGATGGG